>NW_020214962.1:0-87882 GCF_003070985.1 Temnothorax curvispinosus | reverse complement strand
TGTGTGTGTGTGTGTGTGTGTGTGTGTGTGTGTGTGTGTGTGTGTGTGTGTGTGTGTGTGTGTGTGATTTCTTTCGATCGTTGCCAATAGGTCTATTCTATTTAGCTCCTAGAACTTCTTGCACAGTTCATCTTTTCTCTTTTTCTCTCCAACGTAAAAAGTAAAGAGGAAAAATGAACCGTGCAAGAAGTTCAGCTAAAAAGAACAGGTCTATAATTTTCGTGCTGTTGTGCTAATCGCAGCGAACGCTATCCGGCAAAATTTAAAACAGAACTCAACCGAGGACTTCATGTTACGTAACAATCGTCTGATCGACTAATACGAATGTGATAAGGTCATATATTGCTGTGTAGATTTTTTTATGATATTAAAGGCTCTGCGCAAAAATGCATAATTTGTCAGATCCATAGCTAATCCTAAATGGAACTTATATCAGTTATAAGTCATCATTATGACATGAACTATTAACTTTTCACATTGAGAAGTTAATATCTAAGCCGTTTATATCTAAGAAGTGACTTTGTCTCGATGTAACTTTAATTCTTTGCTTCCTTTCACTCGCGGTCCTAGAAGAATGTAAAATGAATTAAACGGTGGTATAATTTAACTATAATTCTAGCAAAATACATTTTAATTCAAAAGAAGCAGAGCTGAAAAAGCAGACAGCGGTAGGATAAAATCACGATAGGGATAAGACCATAGATTCCATATTTTAAATAAAATTGATCACTATTTGCTATAATTTCTCTTTGAAATATTTAACGGATAATTTCATTGCTTTGGATATTATTTCGTACACAAGGGATAAACCAGAAAAAATCGCAGAATGAAATTGTCTCTCTCTTTTTTTTTATGAAAAGATTGTCAGAAACGTACGTTTTGACAAGTGGGCGAAAAGCTCCAATGACGATGTCAACCAACCCCCGAGCGAAATGGTAACCATAGGAAACGACGGCTCATAGCGAATGAGGGCTGGTCGGCACGGGGATGAAAAGAAAATGGCGGACTGGTTACGGGGTAGCCCGTGATATTCACGTGTATAGGGGTGGAGAGAAGTCGGTGGGAAAATGAGGATGAAGGTCGGTACCTTTGTTGCCGACGACGGATCGGCTTTGCCGCTCTAAAAGGGCTGAACCTTAAGGTTCCTACTCCGTATAATCGCGCGCACTAACACACGCGCGCGCGTGCAATACACGTTTACTTGTATACATATACGAGCGTGCGTTCTCTTTGTATATGCGCGTGGTTGTGCACGAGGAGAACGTCTCCGAGCGCTTCGCGGTAGCCAAAGCCGATGATTGGACGAGTTGATCGTATTACGCGGCTGGGAGAGAAGCTCTTCCCTCTGGGGCTTAAATTCCTCGCGTCACTTTACGATGCCTGCGAAGTATAGTTCCTGTAGTTTTTTTTGTCTTCCTCAGCGAGATGACGTCGCTTATTCAAATTTCGCATTTCGAATAATGTCCGCAAATGCCTCTTCTCGCCAGATGGACTGAATCGCAATCGGAATCGGAAAAATAAAATATCTTGCGCTTACCAATTTGTTTAATAAGCCTTGCATTAGCGTTGAAAATTTTCTTTTAATTTATTCAAACAGTGTTTGATTGTAAAAATTTTTTAATACCTTATTTAGCAAAGTACAATAAAATAGGGGACGCGATATTAATTGATCATATTTCGCGATGTCAAAATACATGTGTATGGAATAAAAATACTGGCAATTTTTCTCACATGTTCTATATATAATCGCGGCAATACCTTTTGCCTGCCTCCATTTTTCCTGAAAAAAGTTGCCTAAGTGGGAGAGGGAAATTGCTTTCCAAGTTCGAAAGTTCCTGCGGTAACGGCGGTTTTGCTACCTTTTTTTTATGGTTCGGGCACGGTTCGGGAAAACCGCCGAATCGGGAAGGCATCGACCGGGGCTTTTCCTATATATTTTCTTTCGTTTCCTTTGCTTTTCGTAACACGACTTCGCCCCGAGTGACCACGCGTTATGATAGATCGATCTGGTAACGTCGTTAAATACCGGTTATCGTCCCCTTATTGCCAATCCGCGTCACTATAAGTCATAATTTGATGGTACCCGCAGAATAAGAGTATAAGGATCTAAGAGACACTATATTCCTCCGCGTTTATATAAAGAAAAATTTAATTTAATTTAATCATCTCTTTATCTCTATTTAAAGAAATGATTATAACGTTTTCCGTAATTCTTATGCCTACACGCTAAAATGTCTCGTCAAATCGATGAACAAACGACGCAAAAACCTTTAGCGACGAAGAAAGGTCGACGGCATATAATATTTCCCGGCTGAAAAACAATTCCCGCGTACACGCGCGCTCGTGTTCCGCCACCCGCATCGGGTTACGACATCTCACCCCGGGGGTATTACGGCATTACGATTTTTTTTTCTCGCGCGTGGCTAACCCGAGGTCAACTCATTTCCGGCTTGGAGGACCGGCGACTAATCGAGGTTTGATCGATAGCTGTCTTTTTTCGAACGGTAAGAGAAAACGTCTAAAGATAGTCGTGGGATCATTGGGCCGTGTCATAATACAACGTCATCTTTTTTACGCACTTAAGCGCACTTAAAAGTAATCTCTATCCCTTTTAGAAAAGATATGGAGAAATTATGATCCTTAATAACGAAGAATTTCAAATATATACATATATCTCTATTTTTAATTCTTTACTTTGTAATTAATAGTATTAGTATCGTATTTAAATTAATTATATTTAATTACTGTTTTTAAAAAGTCTTAAAAATGTCGTTGCACTTCGATTGTTTGAACACATTATTTTCACACAGAAAGAACGCCTATGTTTTGCTGAAGTATCTAAAAATTTAACTAGATACAGTTTAAATACAGTTTAGATACAGTTCTAAAAATAATTTTGTTGCACCATCAAAATAATTATGTAGAACATTCAAACTGATTGCTAAAATTTTAAAATTTTTTACAGTATTATTATCATACTTCAGCGACCTATTATAATTATTTTGATGGTGCAACAAAATTATTTTCAGATTTGTATCTAGCTAAATTTTTAAATACTTCAGCAAAACCGTTTTTTCTGTGTATAATACAAATATTTTTATAAATATTATACCGCACAATTGATGTCTATTAAAAAACGCAGTGCGAATTAGAACATCTTAATGTTAGTTTCAATGAACGAATTACGTCAAAAGATAAGAACTATTAGTATGTCATTCTGATTGTAAACAGGCAGAAGCAAGCGATTCTTGATAAGATTAAGAACTGTATACTTCAACTAAAGCAACAAGAGTTATTTCAAACTAGAGCAACAAAGCATAAGTCTGCTTATAAACGTTCTATCGAAAGGAACAGCCGATTAAGCTATTAAATTGTTATCAACAATTGTTATGGGATTTATTTCTTGGCTTCACTTTCCTGATAATTATGTATAATCTTTATATTTAAATTTAATTTATCTAAACAGCACACCGCAAAATTTATTTGAAAGTTACTTTGATATCTCTCAATTTTTTTTAACAATTCTATAAAAAAAATTTTATTAAAGTAAATAGATACTAAGGATTTAAATTTTATTAATAAAATTAAACAAATAATAAATAAAAAAAGGCATTGAGAGTGCAACGGTCGATGCGTAAGTTATCGTGTCACATTCTTTAATTAGTAATAAAATGCATAATTATACATCGATTTTAACTCTATTTTAAGCCATTTTCAACGATCCGATAACAAGTAAAATAAAGCAATCTCACGTTCTTCGTCGAGCTACAAATACTTTCACATTGAATGGCCTAAAAAGTGTATTTCGAATGAGATTTGAGTGAAATTTTGGCTAATGATTACAGCTCGAAGAATCCAAAAAACGTGAGAAGAAAACTGTAAAATATCGAATGGTAAGTCTTAAGAGGAGGCAGTTGATAGAATTGAGTTAATAGTAAATTCAAAAGACAGTCGTAATATAAAAAATGTAAACATGGCTCAAAGTAGAACCGAAACGTTCGATGTACAGTTATATACATATAATTATCGATGTATAATTATCTTATCACTAATTAAAGAACGTTACACAGATAAATTTTATTAAGTTCGTTAATATACTGCATAATCCACTGTGTAACTTCATTGAATTAAAAAAGAATGTTTTAACATTATATGCATACTGTAGTTTTCAATCAAGCTATGAACTAAAATTCTGCCAAAGTAAACTTCACTTAAAATTAAATAGAATATAAAGCTCCATGACCTGAATATATGAAAAATGCCTCGTATATCCAGAAAAAATTTAATCTTTTTCAGTTCTTTGTTTATTGTGGACATTTGTAATTTTTATTTTATCCCATGGCAGAATGCTTTGAGTTAATTACAGCTTCATTCACCTCGTTGTAATATAAAATAGAAATTTTAAGATAGTTTTCTCAATGAAAAGTATATACTGCGTCTTTATCTAGCAGTGTACTAATTGTTAAAATGTCACTATTATTGATCATTAAAAATTAATAAACTATCATTAAGTATTAATTATTTAAGAAATTGAATTTTCGGATGTGTATCGATTCGGCGATGTACTCCGAATATAAGCGGTGTGTAATCCGAACCGTTACTGGGATTGAGTTAGCGTATATACGTGGGAACGCAGGCCCGAGGCCTCGGGGTTGTTTTTCTTGGAGGCGTGCTCGCCGATCGCCTATCGCGGGTAGGGTAAGTTTTTCCGTGAAGCGCTACACCGAAAGAGGAGAGAAATGGTGTTCACTTCTACGGCGCCACGTGACTCTTGCGGGACCAGAGAGTTCTCCTGTTTGTCGAGAACATAATCACATGCGTCTCTCTCTTTCTTTTCACAATGCATTGTTGGTTCCCTTCCCTGGTTGTTGCCACTGGGAGTTTACGCGATCGGAGATTAAGTGGCTCATGATGGGAACTAAATGGTGTTTAGGCCGCGTTTATGTAACCTTACGATTATGTCGTCGGCACACGGCGGGATTGCGTGGACTCGAAAGGACACGAGTCTAAATGTTACACGTTTTCCGCCACGCATTTAATCCAGAAACATATTTAGATATAAGCCACATGGATTTTTATTTCATTTAGATTATAGATACGTATATTTTGAGGGAGGAGACAAAATTTTGAAACCATGAAGAAAAATATCTTGAATAAAAAAATAATAATTTTCAGTGAATACAGTAAAAAAATTAAGATATCGCGATTATCTCAATACTAATATTACAGATCCAAATGTGTAAAAATATATAACTACTAGAAAATTATATAATTTTATTGGTTCTGTTTCCAATTTTATTATACATTTTGTCAAATATCGTTTATTGTTTATCATTTAATCGCGAATTTTTCAACAATAGAAATTATACGTATAACCCGGAATTAACTTTGATTAATTTATAATGCATGAATAAATCTTGATCGGTTGATATATAGAATGATTTGAAAGTATTATACTAGATTTTGATAGATAATACATTATACATTATGTTTAAAAAAAAATTCTAGATTAATTTAGATATCTTTGCTACAAAAGTGCGAAAGTTAAAACTTCTATTTTTCCAATGTTTTTCTATATATATAGCCGCAAGAAACAAAAACTTTCTAAAAAGAAACTATATAGCTTTGTGCTTAACTCTTAAATTATCCCTCCGAGAGAAAACTCTTCTACGCAGAGAACTCTCATTAATTTCATCTTCGGTATATTTTCTTTATTTTTTACAACTTGATGTCGAGTGTGCTTACACAAAATTTGCGGAAAAGAAAAAAAATGTGACGTTGCGGATTTACAAAGAATCAACGAATTACTTTTACATTTTTTTTTAATTCGATGGCAATCTGACATCAAAATATTAATTATTATTAATAATAAGTGAAACTTCAACTGGTAAGTAATTTTCAACAATAAGTAACTAGAGATGTCATCTTCGATTCAATTGGTTCATTATAGCCTAATAAAATTTGTGTGTGTGTGTGTTTTTATACTTTTTTTCCACTCAAATTGCGCGCAGATTATAATTATTTGTCGGTCTTGAAACACAGTTATTTATTGGAACAATAAGTTTTACATACTTACATCAATAATCCAATTAATTGTTATTGTTAATCGCTCGTTTTGAAGTTTGATCGAAGCTGCGTGGAACAACACACTTGAAATCTGCAAAAACTACGTTTTTAATAGTCAATAAACGTGACCTTACAATATGCACAGATAACAAAGAAACTGAAGAAAAAGAGAAACTGAGAAAGTAGAACTTAAATGCATGAATCTTTTACACGGATCTATTCCATCTATGGCATATTGCGAGCCTGATCAACAAGAATGTGATTATCGGTACTTTTCGAGAATTGATATCAGACGACTTTAAACTCGCGCGTGAAGTTTTAGATTTATAAATTGATAATAGATCAGATAACAGAATATATTATTGATATACATAAAAATCATACATAAAACAGGATACTATAGAAGGTATATAAAGGTCATTAAAATCATTATATAATTAAACCGATATAAATTTTTAATATAAAATAGAAATTATTTGTAATATGGAAAATCCGTTTTAAAATATTATTTTTACTGCAATTTATATGCAAATTACTGTTCTCTTGTTTCATTGAAAAATCCAAATTAATGTATTTGTCAGAATTTGTTACAATAATGTTATAATAATTATTAGCAAAGAAAAATCTTGTGTAATTTTTCAGCGGAATATTTTATTTCGCAATATCGTTATTTTGTCCGATTTCTCAAATATTTTTTTAACGATCAAATATTTATTCGCTATATTTGCAATTAATCAGAATCGACGTAAATTACACAATATACATACGAAAAAATATAATTATCGTATAAAGCACAATATGATTAATTCGCATGCGTGAAAATTACTTGGCAAAATATTTTTATACGCATGATACGAACCATGATATGATAAGGATTATCATGCGTACATAAATAATCTAATAATTCGCGTTTAAAAGAGTGGTGAATCGCAATATCACGTCGCACGAAATATGTTAGAACTCGCTCGTAATAGCGGCGAGTAAATTATGTATTGCCCTGCCATGAGAAAAGTGCAGGCAAGTTAAAATGTTAGTGACGCACACAATGTTCTATAAAAAAAGTTATGACGCCTACAACCCCGAGATACGCAAACTGCGTTCGCATTCAGTGTCGACGCGCACTCAGATCTCTGGCAATCCCAGAATGGTAACGGTAAACTGACTTTTTTGAGAATTTTATAGAGTATTTTTTTATGTAATCCGTGCGACAAGAAGCAAAGAGATACTTTAATTAACAAGCATAAAATAATTTTAACTTAAATTGATCTGCAAGAGCTTGTTAGCAAATTTAATTAAATTCAAAATTTTGTTATTGCTATTATTTTATTGTTAAACAGTAACAACTACATCGTGGCACCGTCCGTTTTTCTTTTTTTTTTAAACTTGGTTGCATATTGATAGGGGAAACTATTTTTAATTTAGCCCTTCAATTTGTTTACATTTTCTTTTCTTTTGTTTTAGAACGGAGGGTCAAAACGCCAAGCCGTTTTACTATCAAGGAAGAATGTGAGTGCTTTTTTTTTATTTGACACTTTTATGTTATTTTCTACGATAAGTATTTCTTAGGAGCATCTTTAAAATTTAAACTAGGTACTGAACTGTTATTTTAATTTATTGTTAAACCTTAACGCTATAAATGCTAAAAGATTGAGCTGGCGCCTGTCTTACGCTTTTGTCTCGTTAGAAATAAATACAAGTATCTATCTTGCGTCAAAATTTGAATCTAACTAAAATTATATCGCTTCCACTTAAATACCGAAGACAGTTCTTTACTGGAAAAAAGGATAAAATTGGACGTTGAAAATTGGGTGGAAGATAAACTATGTAGGGGAAAGCTAAGAGTGTGTCAATTTGCAAACGAGAAAGCCCGAAATGATGGTATCAATCCTTGAAGTAGTCTGTCGCGAAAAGGGTCACGAAACACACAGTGCGAGACACACTCGACTCTGTCCCATATGTTATCCAGAACACGTTCAACTTCGATCTATATAAGTGTCGACAGTTGGTCACGGGATAGTATTGTCGATTAGAAGTTACATCTCGAGAGCTTTATTGTCGATAAAGCCGTCGTCCACTTGAAAACATAATACTCGCTCGGAATGCGGGCGATCGTAACGCGTTTTTACTTGAGACATACGCATAAAAATACAAATGCATTGCAGAAAGGACGCTTTATTTCCGATGGTTCGTAATTTGAGGAGCATCGCTGCCCGGTCATTTTTGTTAAGAGGAGGAATCGTCGCGAGATTGAAGAGAGGCGAACTCCGTTCTTTGTACGAAGATAGAGAAAAAGTAACACAACACAGTCACTGCTCACGGTGTAATCCTTCATCCTGCGAAGCAACACGCGCGTGTCACCCCCTCCGGCGTACAGGGTGGTACATATTCATCGAAGGCACATGGCGCGACGCGCGAGCGGGGCACCAGTTGTCGCGGCACGTTCCTGGCACGTGCGAGCACGTGGCACGTACTGACGAGTGGATTGTTCATTCCGACGTCTCTCGTGTGCGCCGATGTACGAGGATCGCCTTCCCGCTGGGTTTGTTGCCGATTTTCGTGGGCCGCCCGTTAATTGGGAATAATCGTTTAGATGGCTTCGCGGCAGACTTTATAGTTTGCTCGAACGAGGGACCTTCTCTGTGGGAGGGGAGGAAAGGAAAAGAACTTTCTGATTAAAAACGTATGATTTGTATCATTTCGTTTTGAATATGTCTGTTGCCTCTTTTCTATCATAAAATTTATCCCTGCGTTTTGAGGAATAACAAAAAAAAAACGAAGAAAGACTTCTTTGGGCAGAAACAAATAAAAAATAGATCAAGAATATAAATAAATATAATTTGAAAATTAAAGTAACGAAAGTTAAAATTAAAGAGGCCGTTGAAAAATAACGTATTTGAAGTGGTCGCAACAAAAAAGCTCTTTGAAACGCGTGAATTACGAATTCACGTATACAACGAAAAAAAGTCGCTTCGTGTCGCGCCAAGTTATATACTGTAGCTTGAGTTACGTAGAGAGTCAGTATAAAAGTGCTTACGTCGAATCGATAATGCGTGCTGGTGTTCACGGCTCCATTAGGATAATTGTACGCTCGCACTGTTTCTCTTCTCGATCTATAGCTATCTATCTGTCTATCTATCTATCTATCTATCTATCTCTGCGTCTCTAGTCCCCCATAGTCGACTTTCTTCGGCAATCTCATTGCCCCCTCCCTTCCTGGCGATGCGTAAGTGGGTGATGTCCACGATAACATTGTGGAAGATCAGAAAATCATTAGGGAACGATATATCATTAAAACGTGAAACGGAAACTTGTCGAACGCATTAATGAGAGTCACGAACGCAGAAAAAAAGTAGACCATAGCAGAATCTATATTGTTGAAAATAATTACATAATTACACTAGAATCTGGCGTTATAGAAAAATCAAATCCTTTTAAAATCAACTTTTAGCAAGAAAATCCAAAAATTTGTAAACTCATCGTGGCTTCTCCTGACTTAATGCATTTTCTTTTTTCTCATTTATCGGAAAATATATTTTTTTTTGAAATGTAGATTACACTTAAAAAAGCATCGAGCATAACAATTCCTGACGGTTTATCTCGCGCGTAATCGACAGTGATCATTCGTAAACGATGCCGTAGCAAAACCGTGATCGATCACGGTCATTGCTTCGCGGTTTTGTCAAACGGGCTATTGTAGACGAAATAGTTGCGCCCGGAACAATACTTGACGCGGCACTCCTACGCTCACCCAGAGAGAGAGAGAGAAAGAGAGAGATCCCACACGATCGTCCGTGGCACGCATTGCAAATCACGCGTAGATTTATGGCGGCACTAAATCGAAGCATTCCGTAGCCCAGTTCCCATGCTCTCGTCACGTAATCGTCCGTGAAAATGTCCGCTTATCCGCGTAAGTGAAATAAGCCGGTAACGGCGAGTGTGTCAACGTGAAGGAGTGCCGGCTATCGCACGGCCAAATCGTAACATATTTCTCCTATTAAAAAATTATCGTTTAAAAATAAAGAGACATCGATTTTTAACACGCCATTTATAAGGATATGTGTGTGTACAAAAAATTACAATTAATTAAAATAAATGCAAGAACTGTAAAATTTAGTTAATTTTTAGTTAAATTTTTCTGATATTGAGCATATCTATTAACACTAGAACTACCAAGAGAGGATGACCCGTTTGACATTTTTAAATAATTTATTACTTATATTTTTTATAAACATCTTAATTTCTGAAAATTTTCCTGACTTTTATTAAAATTACACAGATAATTAGTTTTATTAATTTGTTTTCTCTTTTTCTCTTTTCTTTTCTCAGATTTCTTCTTAAGGGGGGTATAATATGTATAATAATTTTTTTATATCAAAACGAACATTGTTTCAATTGTTGTCCAGCGTCAATTGTTCATCAGCGTTATCGCATACGTTCGTTTCTCATGGCATGGGCCTCTGCACTTTGAAAACGTTGTTGATTATTATTTAGGCGGAAAAGGAACCGCCCATGCTTTTACCGCGAAGTGAATAGACCATAGAGGAGGCGTTAAATACGACAAAACCATGACATCCGGTATATGCACGAGTCGACACGTGACCTTCTCAATACTCTTACGCCAAGTGCTCGTCGAGGCAGCTCGAGCACTATTCATCGTTACCACGTGTAACGTGTATTATTCGCACTTTTTTCGCCTTGATCGAAAATGCATAAACGCAGCTCCTCGATTTACGATATTCACAGTGTGTTCGAACATAATGTATAAATATGATATATATGAAGCCAAATATATATATATATATATAATGAATGTACAGTTTCAGTATATTGTAATAAAATACGTGCCATAAATATAAATACTACAATTATGATAATGAATGTCGATAATGGGTAAAATTTTAGATTTATTAAATCTCGGATTTTTTAACTGAAAGTTCCAGCTCCTTCAATTAAAATACCATAAATAAAATTTTTGAAAAGTTTTGCATTTTTATAACGTTACAATGATATATACAATGTTATGATTACATTAAATACAAAATTTATATTTTTTCGACATTAATACATAATGACATTTAATATTCTGGCCAGTTTACATGCATACACAATGAACATTAATTTCGTAATTTTCGTCAGATAATTTATAATTTCTATACAGTTCGCAGACGAGATGCGTATCGTTATACCCGTCAATCGATGCATAACAATATGATGAAAATAACCCGTAGATATTCAGAATTCGAGCACTGCCCGCATACCTCAATTAGAGCAATAAACGAACTCTGCGCGTACATCACTTACGATCACCGCGTAGACTTATCATGGAGTTCAACGTCGTTATCCATAAATTCGTATTAAAAACTATCAGATCATGTTAGAAAGATCGACGTACAATCGATATTAGGTAAACACGATGATTTATGAGTGGCTATATTTTGAAAATTAACATGACGAATGCATTTCTGCATTATTAATAAAAATACTGACATGATACAAGTAAGAAATCATTTTGTGTCATTTTGTACAAAGTAAAAATAAAAATTTAAAACATTTTAATTTCAAAACGTATAAACTTTTGAATTATTTTTTAATTTAATAAGATGGGACATAAATTCATGGATAATATTTCAAACACAAAGCTCGAAGATGTTTTTATACTTATAGTATACTTTATAACTTTGTAATTTAGAGCATTATTTGAATTGAACAATAGCGAATAATACTTTATACTATTTTCGACGTTCTATTTGCGTTTGTCAATTACATAGTGAGACGAGAATAAATAATAATCATCGCGCTCTTTCCCGGTCTCGTCTGCTCGTCATGGACGAGCAATCATCGCTCCTGTCATCGGGTCTAGATGGAAGTCAACGCGTCACAGAGAAAATCTGTGAAGAAGAAAAACATATCGTCCCCTAATAGCCCTCATTGACAACCATAGCAAAGACGCGGCACGGTTTTGGGGTAGCGCCCTGTTTTCATTTCAATTTCTACCCCTTAGTGCCAACCCCCCGTCAGAGGCCAGATGGTGTACGATGCGGTTCTCTCTCTCTCTCTCTCTTTATCCCTCTCTCCCTCTCTCCCTCTCTTTTTCTCTATCTCTATCTGGCCTTACATATCCTATGTGCTTGTTCATGCCTCCCTCATTCCTTCCCCCCTCTTCCTCTTTCTCTTCCACCTTCTCCTTTTCCTCCGTCATCGCTCTAGCTGACTATGAGAGATCGCTATGATTGAACATGTCAATGTTTGGTTTGGCTTATACCAGCCTGTAACGCGGTTAAACTCACCGGCTCGCTTTCGAGGGTGTGTGACAGTCTTGATCTACCTTGCATCCTTTGTGGTTTTCGTCATGCGAAAATCACGTATTACGGATTTTTAGCACTTACGAGTTTTTCCTCATATTTTTCATTACAATATATAATTTTACCTTGTTTGCATAAAACGATTATCTGCCCTATTGTTCGGGAAACAGCTACTATGTTTCTCGTCTCCGATTAAATTTTTAAACTTTTGCTTTTATTTTATACGTATTTATCATATACACCAGTTCTTCTTCTCTTTAAATTACAGGTAACATTTTTTGCAAAGCTTTAATTTTAAAAAATGCCTATAGATCTAGATAATTCATTTTTAATTTAAATATTTTTTACATTCGGCGGAAGAAAGTTATAGTTTCGGGCTACGATAAGTTTGCCCAAATTCGTCACCGCCAAGAACTCCTCGGAGGGTGAACGGCGCGAGCCCCCTCCAATCCGGTTCCACGTCGTCTCGCGGCGGCGAGACGGGAAAACAAACCACGGGTATCGTAAGGGTGAAGTGTTTAAATTTAGACGAATGAAATAATAAGATCAAACGGTAAACAGCCACGGATGAAAGGTACCGCGTGCAAACAGAAGCTCCGCGAACTGGTGAGGGTGCAGTGCTCGAGGAGCGTACAAGCGCTTTCTGAAAATACATATCGCGATTCTCTCCGGGGAGTGCCGCGGTGCTTCATATATCGATTGCGGAGGCACAGGCTTTTCTCTTTCTCTCCGCTTTCTCTTTTTCTTTCTCTCTCTCTGCGGTCGCAGAATGGAGAGCTTTGGTAAACACAACAGCAAAAGCGACGCGCTAAATAATATTCGAGCCGGCCAGCGGGAATAAAATTTCATAACGTCCCTTTCCGCCGCGGGCGCGGTAGAAGCGCTTTACCGATTTATATAACAGTCGAATAAAACATAAATTTTTTATACAAACGATACATATACGCTCGTGTACAATTGACGTGCAGTTAAATTCGTTTAATAAACGTTTATTTTAAAAAACGTTTCAATAACATTCGATAACATCAATTAAATTAATTTCCCTGGTGGGAAGTGGCCATTACAATAACGTCTCGCTATAATTTCATATATTTATAACACGCACGGTGATGCTTTGGACGTAAATAAAAGCTGTATGTTGTCAGTAAAACGGGAAATAAGTTTAATTGTATAGAGAATATATGCAAGAATATATATCTATATTATCTACCTATCTATCATATAGAGAATATATATCTAAAATGGCAGGGAAATTGCGAAATAACACTAATAAAAATTAAAAAACTTTTTAAATTAAATAAACCCTTAAATATATAGTAAAAACTTTCTAAAAATATTTTTAGGTTAAATTTAAATATCATTAATTACACAAGTTACATAAAATGTAACAATGTGTTTTCTAAAAAAAAATTAGAGATAGCAAATTTTAGAGATAACAATATCCTTGATAGACTCCTTAAAAGAAAATTTCAAGAGTTTATTAACAAGTCTATATATTGTATCTAAAAATAGAAACTTTATTCAATAATTCATATCAAATCCGTCCAATTAACTCGTTAGAATTCGCCGACGTAACGTATGGGAAATCGGCTAGGTAAGTAGATCCTAGGCTTCACGTGGACGGCAGATACAGCGAAAAAATCACGCGGGAAGATTCTCGGCGCGGCGTCGCCGGCGGGCGCCGCCGTTGAAAGTCATCCCGTTAATTACCGAGGAAGAGGCCGACAAATCATCGCGGGGCCGACCGCAAACCCCATAATTGCGGGCCTTATGGTTTCGCTGCGCGCCGGTGGCACGAGCCACCGCTTCCGCAGCTGACCCGGCCAGTCAGTCGGCTGGTCTATATCGGGAACGCAATATCCCGGAACACCCGCGGACCGTGGAAGCCATAATATGGAGCAACGCCCGTCCGGGCGCTCCACGGAACGGAGTGATTCACCAAAATGCACGACAGATGCGCGATCATTGAAAGATAGCTGGGCCGGCGCGCCGCGGTAGCGCTGCCTCGGAAGTAGCCCGATAACTTCTGGAAGCCTGCACGAGGACGTCGTGTTGTATATATGTTTTTACGCAGGGCGATCCTCGTGCTCGTTGATGCTCGTTAACCCCGACGGTGAGTCCAGCATGCGCGCTGCTACTTGAAGGGGTGTGTATGTTTGCGTGAGGAAAAGAGATAAAAGAGAACGATAAAAGTGGTTACGCCTTTTCATTAGAAATTATAAGATTAAATTATAAAATATTTTAGTAACACACACTATAAAATGTACAGATATAAGATGTTAAAAGATATAAATGTGAATAAAATTCATCATAATTATTTTTTAACTCTCTTTTGCTACAATTAAAACTTAATAACGTGATCTTTATTTATACATCTAAAAGTTTCATTAACAAAAACTGAACGCTATTTATACATTAAGACTTTATTCTTTAATGTCTTTTACATTAATTTAGCAATTATAAAGTCTCTTGATTTAAAATTAGAAAAACAAAATTAAATTAAATTAACATTCTTTCCGCGTCGGCTAACTACAATCCTAAATTTTTGACTGCAGTTAATTTAGGATAAAACTAACTTCTGTTCTCTCTCTCTTCCGCACTTATTCTTATAAGAAATCATTGTTTTTTTTTTCGGTTGTATCGCTAGTAAACTATATATTATATGTGTATATATTTGTATAGAACATGTACACCCCGTGCTGGTCGCATGCGTCGTGTGTGTGATAGTGTTTGTATGTAGATTAAAAATAAGGGAATCGCGCACATAATCATACGTGACAAGTGACGGTTCCGTGGAGAGAGAAAGAGAGAGAGAGAAAGAGAGGGAGGGAGAAACACAAAAAGAAAGAGAGCGAAGTCAGATCCCTGGCTTTTCGATGAGGGCTATCCCGAGGGGGAGACTTACCCCTGTCGTATTCACGGTACACCCACGCACAATGAATGTCCCTAATAGGTACACGCAGCCCCTGATTAGAATCTAGGAAGCTCCGTTTTGCACGGGGAGACGCCGCTGACTTTTACAGATGGACGAGCATGTTCGCCCGAATGCCGAACTCAAATGCCGCCTTTGTTCCATCGCGAAGAACGGATCCCGCACGGAGTGATTAAATCCGGCTCGCTGCGCGGAAAGCCCTAAATCAGTCAGTCTAATATCTACAAGTTTAAGAAATAGAATGTAATTCATCCGCTCAGGAGCGTTGATACTGATTGTGAGACTGTATCACGGTAATTAAAATTCGTTCGAAGAATTGTGCAATATCAACATATTGCAAGATAATATCTATAAGCAGACGATAATTAAAACTATCCAACCTTACGTGATTATTTAATTAAGTAATAATATTGTCGTGACGCCGCGCCCGACTGATTGCAACATACTTTTGATCTATGACCACTTATTGGACGGAGAAACAAACACAAGGTTGGAATTTTTGTGATCAATAAACTGTTAATCCTTTGTGCAATAATTTTTCATCGAATATATTCTCTACTTTTCAATTAAATATTATACGTGCAATATGCACCGCATGCATTTTGTGGACTCTTATTTGACGGTAACTTAAATTCGAACTCAGAATTTTAAATTAATCAGCGAGTTATAGTTAACGGGTTAAAAAAAATAAGTACGCAATACTAGATATATTTTAATTAAAATACGCGTAAAGATTTAACAATTGCACGGAAGCATTTTAATTAAATATTTTGTAATTTCCGTCTATATATCTTTCGCGTTTAATAAAAGTGTCGCGTACAAATCCAATTCGTGAAATAGACATCGCGATATCATTACGAATAATTAATTAATAAATTAAATAATTGAGCCGACCTGCCAAATCGTAATTGTACGCTTTGGCACTTATTGCATGCACTAACAGTGTTCCAATTAGTTACAGAAACGAGAAGTAGCGCGCTGCCTGCCGGTTTGTGTCGTGTCATCTAACTGACAATGAGTGCAATGAGTGCCCTTTTAAACAATTTTTCCGACAAAAAAAAACAAACACAAGACTAGCTTCGTACTGTTGCAATCAAGAAACTTCCAACACTTTGTAAAATAATTAGATCGAATTACGAATGCAATTTTTGCAGTATTTTATATGAGCTTATAATTTCACAATTCGTATGCTATTCTACAACTTAAAATTATGGTCAATAGATTATGTTTATGTCATTAATCACAAGTTTAAAGTGCTAGATAAAATTTGTTTTAATCATAGTATTTACAAGGAATTAACTCGTAATCATAAATAAATGCAAAATGTAGTCTTTATATTGAAATTATTCTTAGCGTAGCAGAGTGACAGATGTATCTTAGCATGGAAACATAACTCTTGCGTATGTATACTAATAGTTACTAACAACTTACCCATTAAAAAATAAAATTAGCTTAATTATTAACAAAATTGAAAGTAATTATAAAGTCAGATATATAGTGTGGTGGCCGCATGCACCGAGATGACACCGCACTAATTAACCGCGCGCAGGCTAAAACGCGCTTTCTTGCGAGCGCCGACTTAAATATATAAACAAATTCGACAACAATTGAGATTGTCTACGAAAAGACCATGGAACACACGCCGGCGTGTTTGTTCCATGGTTTTCATGTAGACAATCTTATTCATCACCTGGGAAACGTTTTAATGCTTTTTTTTTATGACGCCGATATATTGCTGTTCCAAAGCTACAGGACGAAAATTGTTGTCGAAATAAAACAGTCCCGTTTCCAGTTTAATGCGTAAAAACGCTGCAATATCTTGATAATTGGGTATATAATGTGGCCGACAAGACGCACATCTTTTTTAGTAGTTTCGATGTTTTGTATCGTTCTTGCCACCAGCGCCTCTAGGACAGGACCTCTCTCGTTGTGCAATAAGTGAATCTCATCAATAATGATCAATCGACTAATGACGTGAAAGTTTTCTCGCCACCCTTTCTCGTTATAATATCTCATTTTTCCGCGGTGCACACTATCACCTGAGTAGCGGCAATTTGCGGGTATTTTAATAATATTACATACACATTTGAAAAATATTATACAAACGAATATTTTTCAAATGTTACTCCGACATTTATTTTAGTTCAATGCAACAGTTCAAAATTCCTTGTAATTTGGACTTAGAAATAATGTATGGTAGTTTTTCTGTTGTTATAATGTTGTTATAATATTTTTGCTTTCTCATAGAGGAAGCTTTGTTTTTGTAAACAATTTTTTTCCAGTTTTCTATGCCAATGTGTTCGGAAATGTTCTAAAACGTCGAAAAATCACATGTTTATAAAATGTGTCCGTGCGTATGTACGGATTTGATATCTTGGTTGCTGTAACTTTCTCAAATTATGAGATATCGGGCTATTTCTAATTCTGTTATATTCTTTAGTTCTATCCCTATTTAATATATAATTCTTTAATTAAGATTTGGTTAATTAGTCCCAATTTTATATGCGATCAAAGGTTCATATGTGAAGTCCATATGATGAACCATCATATGGACTTCACAGTCCATATGATGGTTCATGTAGCCTGAACTCCCAAAGCCAACATCGATTTGACATTGTGTCGATTGCAAAACCCTTGTGCTAATAAGCTCTATCAATTCATAAAAAGGTTAAATAAAACTTAAAAAAGTGTGCAAATTAAAAGAAATAGCTAGTGTATTTTTAAAATAAATAGTTATTAGAGGTTGTCAAGCTAGCAACCGCTGGCATTGTTAAACTTTAACCGTTTAGGTAAAAGTTAAAAGTTAGTTAAAACTATCAAAACTGATGCGATTATTTAACAAGTATAACAATTTTTCTACTACGATTCTCGTTCGTTATGCTTATCGTTAATCTCGGAAGTATCCATATTGTATCGAGAGGCTTTCGCAAGTAGTACAACACGATCCTCGCATGTCCTATCTTATATTTATGCAACAAGTTAAAAAGCGACGTTACGTGTAGATTGATCCGATATGAGCTGCACGAAAGCTACTTACCTGTAATTATTTTAATTGATCGTAATGTATGATTTACAGCGCACGTGTGTCCCGATACATGCAACAACGACATTCCGCATATAACGCGAAAAGCTAAAAGCTTATAAATTGCAAAAATATTTCAACTCACGTAACAGGCGTTTGTGTGAATATGCTGTGTGGTAATTACTATTATACATCTTCCATAATTACGGATAACGAGTGTTTGGATACAGACTTTTATCTGGCGTACTAATTTAGATTTCGATTAACAAGGAAAAATAAATCATACAAGAATTCGCTCTTTATATGAGATTCCTTTTCATACGAATATTAACGATTAGTGTCCAAAATTATTTTTATGTATATATCTGCACATATTATAAAATGCAAACAAGTTTTAAACTTATTGTTAGATAATAAAATTTTATTTTTCAGTAATTTCAGACAGGTTTTTATTATAATAGAATTTTAAAGGACAGAAAATTTAAATTTAAAAAAACCTTGCAAAATAATAGATATATCTAATTAAATTCTGTGAAAAAATCGTTTTAATCTTCAACGAAAAGTTGGTTAATGAATTCGTACATGAGAGTATAACTCGTTGAATCCATTCAAAATCTCTCGGAAAAAATGGTCTCGCGCTAGGATGAAGGCTGTTTATTCAAATTTAAAATCATGAGACCGCTTCACGAAAGTATGTTGATCGTCTCCTTGAGGTTTACGGTTAAGAAAAATCTGTAGCGCGTCACGACATAGCGCGGGGTGACACACGATGGTGCACACGCACGCACGCTTCGTATTATGGCTCGAATCGAGCACGGACTCGACATTAGGTCCTCATGGGACGTTATTACCGTAGCTATGATGCGTGGTGCAAATAGAGCGTATACGTTCGAAGCCCGAAAGCATTACGCTTGATTACCCAACCTGCCGAGGCATGAACGCCAGCAAAATCGTTACGCCTGTATAAACGCACGCGAACCCCCAATTATAATGAAGCGTATAAAAAAATATTACCAACGTACATACGCGGAATATATATTAGGAGAATATTTTTCAAAGCGTGCATTGAAATGTTTTTATTGCCGTTGAAGATGCGGATATATTGATGTAAAAGGATAATTATATAAAGATAAATTAAATAAAGAAAATTAAATAAAGAAAACTATTATTAACCGGTTATTGCGATAAATATTACTACATGTATTACTACATGCCTCGGTAGTCGAATTGATACGACACCCTTCACGGAACGAGGGAATTTTTAGATAATTAAATCGAGTTGATTTAATTCCGGGGAGGGACGGGTATTAATGTTCCAACGATGGCTGTGTTTCAAGTCCGACAAATAATCGGCGCGCAGTTAAATAAGTTAGAAAAATATACACACACACACACACACACACACACACACACACACACACACACACACACACACACACACACACACACACACACACACACACACACACACACACACACACACACACACACACACACACACACATATGGAAATTAATATAAGGCTGTCAAAGATTTAAGCTTGGACCGTATGGCTTTGATTCTAATTTAAAAAGATAATGTTGCTGAAAATTTTTTCTCCTGTTAGCTGCCCTTTTTCAAATTATTTTAGATACTCTAATCTTTTATATCATTCTATGCACCGTATAGATATAGATTATGTAATGTGGGATGACATTTGCGCGCGCCATGTTACAAATTACCTAAAAGATATAATTGTTTAATTAAAAATATTATCGATTGATATTATTACTGCATAAGAATTAAAGAAATCTTGAGATTGAAGATCAATAAACTTTCCAATTAACTTTATAATTAATTTTGTTATAGCAATTAATAAAACAATTCAACATGTCGAATTTAAACGTTATAAATCAAATATTGACGTCTATATATCCAATTGGTAAATTTTTTTCTCCTATTACCATAGTTGCTTTTCAAATTATTTTTCAGGTACTCTAATCTTTCATATCATTCTATGTACCGTATATTAGATTACCTATAATGTGGAATAACATTGCGCGCACCCTGTTACAAATTAAGAGATATAATCGTTTAATTAAAGATATTATTATCGATTGATATTATTACTGCATAAAAATTAAAGAAATACAAACTTGAGATTGAAGATCAGTGCGCTTTCCAACTAACTGAATTAACTTTGTAATTAATTTTGTTATAGCAGTTGAAACAATTCAACATGTCGAATATAAGTGTTATATAAATGAAATATTGACGTCTATATCCAATTTTGTACCTTCCATTCTATTCGTGAGAAGATTTGGCGTAATTGAATCGCGACTTCCGCGGATCATCGATTACGATCTACCCCACCGCGAGAGCAAAGTTTCATTATTAAATTCGAATCTCCGTCCGATTCGGTCCTTTTCCATGCTCGTCGATAGAGATTCGGCACTAGGTCGCCGATCGTGAGAGCCCACATCCCTCGAGAACGGAGGGAACGATCTGGATTTTATCAGGCTGCGGTATCCCGCGGGAGAATTTTCTCAGTTTGCTCCCGTAATTATTACGATTTACCGTTATAACGCGGTAATCAGAATCAGCAATCTCAAATCATTGTTGCAAGAGCAAATTATATTGTTGCTTAATTGTTAGAATTCTTAACGATAAAAGTCATGTCGGACGTTAAAAGAACAAAAGTGCGCGCTTAACGGCTTAATGCCGCTAAAGTATTCTCTCAGGCTCACTTTTGGAAAAATCAGCATTGTCTCTCCTCTCGGTTTTCCCTGTTGGAACATTTTACGCTTTTGCGTTCTCTGTGTTTCTTTATGAACAGAATTGTACAGCTCCTTTCTAATTCGTTATCCGATTCACGGTAAAGTGAATAAATATGCTCTGTCTATTAATGGACACCAATTTTATTTCTAAGAGAATACTTGCTCTGTCTCTTAGAGAAAGGATCGCACAGAAAAAAAAGTGTTAAAACAAGACTTATATTCTTGTACATAAGCAATAAGAATCTATAATCTTGAATTGAGATATAAATTGCGTTAAACAAAGAAAACTTGTTTAAATGAAGGTATTTATTTATAGTTTAATCAAGAAAAAAAGTTGAAATAAAAAGTTGAAATTCTTATAAGAAGATTATAGATTCTTGATTATATACAAGAATATATATAAGACCGAATATATACAAGAATATAAGTTTTGATTTAACACTTCTCTTTTTTCTGTGCGGTGAACAATTTTTTTCAAATAATCCACGAGACGCGACCGGCGACAGAATGTGCGTCACGCGTGCGACATTTATCAATGTCGCGGACGCCGAAGGACCGACGAGAGCTAGGATGCGCTCTCCGGCTCCATTCTCTTCTTCTCTGGCTACTTGTTCGCCGTTAGCCCGACACGTGACCGGATAATTGTATCCATTGATCCCGCACGATCGATAGCACTCAGAGAAGCTCATCCCTACAGGTTTTCAGCATGCACCGCAACGGTAACAGGTGGAGGTCCAAATGATTTCCGTGCGACGCGACGCCCTCGATGAAACGGCACGATAGCTTCGCGGTGACTCTTTCTTTTTATCATTTTCGGATTCGAGCGTAAACGTAATTAATACGAACGTAATAAATACAGTTTCGATCGGTCAATTCGATCGTCAATTTGTTCAGTCAGAACACAATTGGAAATGCAAATTAGGTTTTTAATTAAATAATGAAATGTAAGGAATTAAGGGATTAAAAGCAATCCTCTTTATATGAGTATGATTAATGCACTTAAACTGATTTGAAATAGATATAATGAAAAGTATTACTATTTTATAAATTTTATAAATTCCTCTCTCTCTCTCTCTCGTTTTCTACATTTTCTGAAATATATATATTTATACATAAGCTTATATACTTTGTAAATATTCTTTATACTTATATAAGAATTATTGTAGAATTAATATAATTAAATTTGTAACAAAATTTAGAAACAAATGCGTTTTTCAACGCGTTTGTATATGCAATTATCGAAATTGGGAAGTCCAAATCACGTATAAGCCTGTTACGACTAATCTCAGCAAATAACGGCGCGTGCAAAGAACCGATAATAATCGTTATCCTCGGATTCTATCGGCACACAGCGCGTCCACTACGTGACCACCGGATAAATCAAAGGATGATGATGCAAACAGAACGATAGCCAACCGTTTTTATCCCTACAAGAGTGTATTTACTTCGTTCTGTACTATTCCTATGATCGGCGCGTACACTTCGTATCTCAACAACAAACAAACACACCAACCTTTTAACACTGCATCGATATTGCGGTGTTACATGCGATGCACTGACACGTTGTTCCTTGCACTAACACGTTGATTGCAGAATGTTAAAATATTTAATTTTTTTGATAGACATTAGAATGAAAAGGATTTATAATCTACAGCAAAAATTCGTAACATTTAATTAATTTAATAAAATTAAGAAATCCTGGATATTATTATTAGCTAATTTTACAGTTAAAAAAATATGATTTAATTATATTAATATATGATTTAGTTTTACGCGTCAAAAATAGTATAACTTACATGTCAAAATGTTCTTTATAAAAGCTTAGCTTTTATCAAACGAATGATTTTATTTCCTTTATAAAAAGAAAAATCATTTGCTTGATAAAAGTAAAGCTATGTAAAAAAGTCAAACGGTCAATTTACGAGCACAAAAATCATGTTAGTTTAAAGATAAGACAAGTTTGTTAAACAAAAGAATTAACCGCAATTAACGTTTCGACTTTACTTCATTAGAACAAATTTAATAAAATCTTTATATATATGTTTCTCTCACATAAAAAAAAAGAGTTCATGCATTTGAAGTAACTCCATGCACTTACTCCACGAAAGAGAGATATTTCCAAATTGTCTTCATCGCGTGCGACTCTCTTCGCGAAGTGCAAATCTTCGCTCGATTCGCTTGGAGGACGAGAATTTAGCGGGCAAGGGCAGGTTTTACCTTTGGCTCCTCTCTGGCTTTGGCAGCGGCTGTTCGGCAGCAGCAACAACGAGGGTGCGCTACGGAGCACTGTCAACGCTCGTAAAAGCCGGCACGCGTGTTTCAGGCACACGTGCACGCTCGGTCGATGTGCGCCGCCGGCTTTCCACCTACCTACCGAGAGACCCGGCGAAGTCTCATGCCTCGCTGATTTCCCGGGGGAATTCCGGGGGTTGGTTCGTTTCAGAAGTCTCTAGTCCCTGAAACGCGCGCGCGCGCGCGGCCGGGCCTTCCCGCGTCGGCTATTTCGCCGTGCGGAAACGTGCGCGCGGCATGCGATGTACCCGATGATTACAGCGATTCACTGATTTCGCCCCTTGTAGTCCTGCACGCCTGTAGTCTATATAGTTTGCAGAAAGTAAACATCTGATGCGGATGTAGAGTCTTGCGAGAGATACCGCCGATTTCTCAAGCTCCTGCCTCTCGCGTTGTCGTTAGTGTTACAGCATCCTGCAGTTGCTCCATGGGGAAAAAGTAAAATAATGCCACGCACCATCGGAGGGATTGATTCGGTTTTACCGTTTTTAGCAAGCATAGTTTACGTTGGATCGTGATTCACTGACACATTTCTTTTTGCAATAACTAAAATGTAAAATATTCAATGTAAATACTTGCTATTTACTAAATAGGTACGTCAAATTGAGAGCTCATATACTTCTGAATTAGAATCTTAATGGCATATCAAGAGACTCTATACAAAAAGATTTAATCCAATACATGACTTGTGAACTTTTATAATTCCGATATTTCATCGATTTTAGTTTGTAAGCGACGGTTTTTGTTATATCGCACTGAAGATGACCTTATTACAGGTTGAAACGTTTGTCACATTATTTATTTAAATTTGTAATACATTACTAGCACGTACACCTTTATTCATTCATTTTATATCCTTTTATATATCCTTTGTTTTTTTAAATATCAACGTTAATAATTTCTGAATCTGGTCAATTAAAAATAAAATGGTCAGAAATTGAACACTTGATCTGGAAAACTGTGTAAGAAATTTTCACAGTTAAACATATAATTAACCACATATTATAGTTAGGTAGACAAATATCCAGACAAAGCATCAACGAGTATAAATTAAGAATTTGCCACTGGACCTTTTTTACATCTTTATCTTTTGAAAAACCGTTTCTAAAATTCCGACATAGTTTAAGAATTTGATTTCGCTATATACACGTGTAATAAAGCGCGAACGGGATTTAATCGTGAAAGATGCTGAAATGCCTGTTGTTGGCTCTCATCGACGGGTGTCGTCGTTGGAGCGCGTGTCAAGTGCGACGCATGATTATGGGCAACAATTGCGAGCACAATGGGCCGCGGTAACGTCGCTTGCATGCACGCTCGAACCTACCCTACGAACGGATCCACCTCCCGCTGCCCACGACGGTTTGTCCCTCTCTCTTTTTCTTTCGCTCGACCTCGACTCCTAACACGGAAGACCCCACGGGCTTCCCCGGCGCAATATGCTAGCGCGTACATCGGATACTCTTGGGTTTGCTGTTTGTCGTGCCGTTCCCATAACTCCCAGGCGAATTCCCTCGGCCTGTTACTTATCTCTGGGGACGTGCGCCGGTGATATAATGTGAGAATCGAAACGAATCCGTCGTTACACGCGCTTCGCGCGACAAACTCGCCCGCGGTGCGCCCTCGAAACGGAGGTTCCGCGACGAATCCTGGCAAATCTTATACGCCAAATCCAATCCGCGTGTCACTAAGATTGAATGGAACATTGAATGGAACATTATTTATACGCTTGTTATAATTTTCGTAGCAGTTAAGTATATTTGCTAACAACGAGGAATGTGTATAACTGACACAATTTTTTTTAGAAGAATTTGTAAATGCAGCTAGATATATAGATGCAAGAAAGCTAATTTAAATTTGGTATTGAAAGGGTATTAGATGGGGAAAGAGGGAAGGGGGTTGGTATAATTTTGAGAAATTCAGATTTCGATGCTACAGTTATACATCCGAAATCGGCTTCTATATATGTGATAAGGAAAACGTATCAATCGATAGGAAATACGTTTATCTATATTAATAGGAAAACCACTTCTCTCTAATTTGATGAAATAATTCAGTATGACGGAGTAGATATTGTTATTAGCTTGCTACATCACGTACAAACAATTGCATTTTTTATATTTTTACGGGTTATTTTTGAAACGATTTTCAAAAATATTTTTATTATTATTTTTAATATAATAAGTAAAACAGGAGCGAAATATTACAATTAAATTAAAGAACAAGCTGTTTACGGTCAGGACTGGATTTTGATATTTCTGTGTATATTTAATACACATATTTCCAATCAATTAAAACGCGCGCCGATTATTTGTCGGACTTAAAACACTGATTATTGCGATAAATATCACCACATGCTTCAGTGGTCGAATTTGGTAAGACACCCGTCACAGATTAAGCGCGGTTTCAGGTTTGAATCTTGGCTGAAGTGATATTTTTTACAATAATCGGTTATGGGAAGCCTATATAGTGGCAGTAATTACCGACACTTTAAAAAAAAACGATATCTTTGAATTGGCTTTACAGAATTGCCAAATTCTTTTAAATTTACACGATTAAAGTACGCACAAAAATGTAAAGGACATTTGTTGACTTTACATGAAAACCGAAAAAAAATTAAAAATTACTAATTTGGGCACATAGAGCTGTCATCTGACGACAAATATTTGCTTAATACAAAAATACTGCAATTTATATATTACAACATGAAAATGCCCTTTATTAGGGAAAACATGTAAGAACAATATCGTGCAATTAGAACTAACATAAAATAAAAGTCTCTATATAGAAAAAAGTAATATTAAATACACAAAGAAATATTATTATATTAGGCAACCAAGATCCAGTCCTGATCGGCTTGTTCCTAAATTTGATTGTAAAACTTCTATATTTATTTAAAAAATGTTAAATAATTTAAAAAAAACAGCAAAATACTTTTGCTGAAGATATAAGATTATAATAAAATCTCGTGAAAGAATACACTTAAGTAATATTATATTAAGTAACAAGTTAAATAATAAAAACATTATATCTAAATAATATTTTAATTCTGAGGAATATTGTATAATTACAAATCATTCTCTCTCGTGAAAGCGAAGTCGTAAAAGCAGCTGCGTTCGGCGAGCCGAGAAAAATAAATTAATAACGTCCCGCTACGTCGAGCACTTTGCGGCCCTTTGATTTCCGGCTTCGTTGACCTTTTCCGGAAATAACGTGTCCCGTATAGGAGCAGTGACGTCGCGCTCCGCTTACGAATCCTGGTGAGAATAATTCGTCAATCAGAAAAGGAAGGAGGCGAAATAATAAAGATATTAAAGACATCTGCCTTTCCGGCGAGTCGAAAATTAAATCAACGTACCATGAATGGATGCGAAAACAAACTTCACTATTGAACGAACGCAAAATGTCATCATTGATTTTTTACACATGCATGTATATTATTTTAATAATATATTTTAAAAATTGTAGCAATAAAATTTCGAACCATTCTGGAATACATGCATATTTACAAGTTATGAATAAAAAGAAGATAAATTCATGAACACGCTGAAGAGAAGCGAAGAATTAATAAGTTAAATTACGTTAATTTATCGTACTGGGTCATCGAGCAGGCTATCTTTTACAAGTTTGTAATAAACCGTATGCTTTCGTAAGAACTTCGTGGAAACATGCATTTCTCTCATCCGACGTAACAAAACCTTCGGGACGTCAAATCTACCTTCGTCCGCGTTAGAAGTGCCAGGTTTTCCATCGGATCGGTTTAGAGAGAGTCTGTCTCGTCCAAACGAGCGTGTAACAAGAAGCCACTTGGCCCGAGTCGCCCGGTAATAGATTAAACCCATCTTCGACTCACTCCCCCCTCCCCCTCTCCCAGCACGAGAGCGGTATATTGTCCCCTTAACACCCCCGTCCCGGTAGTTTCGCTTTAGTTCACTTGACCCTACTTGTCTCACCCGGGGTCTGGTAGAGCAGCCCATTTCCACCCTCGGATCCACGGCTCTCTTCTCCGCCCCATTGGCCCTCTATCTTCTCTCTCTGTGCCCCTCCTGCCCGTTATCTCCCTTCATTTCGCCCTCACGCGTGCGCTCGGTATCCACACTCGGTGTTACAGCATCCGAGAGCGTGCTCCTTCTCTCTTTTTCTATCCGCGCCACCTTACTTACACTGATGCGCCGAAGGGTGCGAGCGCACGGTTTCCTCGCGGCCCAGGGCAGAGCCTCTCAAGTGGAACCAGCGATGATAGAAGTATTCGCATAAGTAAGGGAAAGCCAGTGTTCAAATAATGAAAGTAAGGGCAAGATCTAGATATTATAAAAGTAAGAGATTCTATTATCTATTTCTTCAATTTATTGTCTTTATTTTTTATATTTTCTATTGTTTTTTTTCTAACTCTGAAATTATTCCCTCGATATTTTGATTTAAAAAGCACGAATCCGACGAAAGCTATTCACTAATCCACTCAGAGCCATGTATAAATGTTCACTTTTTAATGAAAAAAGAAAAAAACGAAAAGGCATCGCACGGATCCTTTTATAGTTTCTTCATTGTACTTTAGACTTTCAAAGGTTTTGAGAGACACTGCATGCTTCGGAAAAGACCACCTCCTGCAGTCGCTGACGCTTCCTTCGTGTGTGCTTAATACGAGCGAGTGTGAGAGGCGGTCTGTGGCAGAGGGCGCGGTGCAAAGAGTCCACGCAATTTCCTTAATGTACTCGCTAAATGTTCTAACCCGCAGTACATATACCGAGCGACGTTACGACACACATGCGGATGCGCGTGTGTGAACGTGCGTGGATGCGTGCATGCATGAATGTGTGGATATTTCTACTATAATGCACGTTATTATGTGATCGCGAGCGTTACGATTCGCCGAAGTGGGTTAAGCGAACGACAGTAAAAATGTGTACCGCGATCGAAACGGAGAACGTCATCGATCAGATACAATCCATTTAGATCAGGTTGAAGTACTTGCATAAAACGCGCGCAACATTGTCCATCTTTTTGGTCACTTAAATATGTCTCACACTCCTCTTTTTTTATTAACAAATAAAATTTGTCTAACAACATGCTAGACTAACGTGGGAATCATCACACTTCCATAAAATTACCAAACATAATTTGTGTTGCGCCTATTAATCTTTCAAAATGTATTTATATTTAAAATTAATTTTCTGAAAAGAAAAGTTTTAAGAAGTTTCCTATAAAGTCCCTTGCACAATGCCAGGCAACAGGCAATAGGAACAGGAAATAACCAAAAAATCGTTAATTACAACCTAAAAAATTCAAATGCTATGATTGGTTGGCAATAGGCAATAGGCACAGAATTTCCAACGTGACGGAAACTCTGTGTCTATTGCCTGTGTCACTGTTTATTCTGCATTTATACATGATTTCTGATTTCTATTCCCTGTTCCTATTGCCTGTTGCCTGGCATTGTGCAAGGGGCTTAAAGGTATAAAATTTTTACTCCAAATATAAATAAAACCGCCACATTTTAAGAAACTGCAAATCTCTGATTAACTTTGACGTATCGATATGATTGCGCACAATTCGCAAGCGTCATTCGGACCCACTGCATATCGGCGAGAGTGATGGATTCGCCGGCGAATCGTCCAGGTACGATCACGTCCTTTTTTCCCCCGCCGCGCCGGAGAAGCGCGGCGGATAAAATGTTTAATGGGGTAGCTAATGTCCCCATATGCGTGAACCGAAGCTCTCGCGCGCGCGTGTGTATCTCACGACACGCAATGGGCGGCGCGCATAAATAATGCGTGTGGGGTACCATCCTCTCACGCGAGGGAACCCTCGTCTATTCTACGTGGCATGGCATGGCACTTGCTCTGCGCCGGTACCTTTACGAGCGTAAACCCCGTTACTTTGATAACACGGTTGATGACGATAGCCGATGGCGCCGTGATTTGGCAGGTCTCTCAGGTCCGCGCGCGAGCGAATTATCGTCTTTCTCTCTCTCTTTCGAGCGCGATTAATCGCCCCCCTCCTGATTTCGATCGGCATCGCCAAAGAGGGTGGATCAAAGTTGTTCCGTGTACATAATAGTAAACTGAATCAATGTACAGAACATTTCCCCCCGATGCTTTATCTTTGAGATAAAGCACATTGAATTAAATATATTACAAGAGGACTATATGATATGCAAAATGTGTACAAGATTGATGACTTATACAATAATTTAACTAATGACAATTTTCTCGAGACAAACGACCGCGTGCCGATCACTTCGGAGAAGGGCGATTCGGTGTCTGGTGCCTTTTTATCGAAGGTCCGTGAGCCGCAACGCGTATTACGCGGCTCCGCGGACACATTGTGCGTATTTTATACGTATTTGCACAATTTCTGGCGCACTCCGAACGGGCCAACTGTTTATGAGACCGAGGGCACGCGGACGGTAGGGGCACGGAGACGAATGCGCGACGGCTCGGTTGCCGTTTTATCGGTCGGAAGATATTGGATTTATTAATATCGTTGGTTAGGCACGTCGGATTCGTTTTATTGCCGGCCGGAGTCTCTCCCTCGCTCGATGTGCCATGCGCGCCCGGATGGCGCGCGAATCCCTGTTATATTCATGAGCAGATTTTTTTAAATCCCAGCCACGAAACTTTCGCGAAGTTATACAAATCGTCGGGTTGCTTTTGAAGCTGGCAACGTTGAAATTTGGCGACTTTGCAGAATTGCTTAATATCGGAATCATTCACGTCAACGATGAGTCACAATTCCGAGTGCGGTGTTCGCCAATAACGTTAACGAGGATTGACAAATAAATACTAACTACTTATAGTTACATACTAATTTTAACTCGAGCAGTTACGTTAATCAGAATCGATTGGAGTTAACGCTAATGTTGATCGTAATTAACATTAGGCAGTTAAACGCCAGTTGAATGAAGTCAAAACACCGGAACCTTTGAATGGACTTCACCGCCCTTTATCCGGGTTTCCGCTCTCGCGTGTGTGTGTGTGTGTGTGTCCAGTCGTGTTTTACCTGGCGGGCAAATGCAAGTGAACCGAGGTGGAAAGGTCTCTCTCCGCGCGCGCAAGTGCATCGGGCTCGGTGTAACGGGCAAATGCGCGCCCCGTATGTCGCTTAAGTCCATTTAATCGTCGAAAACGCTTGAGAGAGATCTCTCGCTCGAGCCAAACGACAATGGTAACAGGGCTGTCGTCGGGCTTTGCGAGGGGGATCTCTCTCTCGCGAGGTACATACACGAACCCGGCTCGAGACTGGGAGAGGAAGGGGGGAAGATGTGGAAGAGGGTGCCCACGGTTTGTTCTACCATGTCGGCGCACCCACGCGCGCGAGCGCCCCTTTCATTCCGCGTTTCGCTCTTCCTTGTTCGTCCGCGGCACGTCGGTGCGGATATGCTCGCTCCGGACATGTTCCACCTTCGACCAGACTCGCTTTTCCTCAACGCCGACATCACCGTGGACGCCCGGCACAATGGCACATCTGTGGAGTCGCGCGCATTTTGTCTACGCGCTTGATCCGAGGAAGTCGAACTTTCTCTGGGGTTTAGAGTGTTGGACTTATGTTTGCAGATTTGAAGTGTAATAATTAGAGCGCTCTGGCAAATAGATACTTCTCCTCTTAAATTGTGCACACGCGAAACTGGCACGGATTTTGTCAATCAGATTTTAACAAACAGTATACATCTTTTTATAAGCTATATTATATTTTAATCAATAAATAATACAGTTGGTAGTGTAAATTGCTATACCAGATCCAAATAATGTTTTGTAAAAGATAACTTTCATATACATATACATCTTATTTTAAAAAGTTGTTGAAGATGTCTTTAAGACGGTTTTTTGATAAAATTTTAAGATAACATTTTCGGACAATATATGTTTATTAAAATAGAATGTTGTCCGGCTTTATCGTGCCCTTAAAGATTTATTAAAAAATCTAAAACTTTATTAAATACCTATAGTGTACAAGTAATATTATTTTTAAAAATGTGCGAGTATAAAATTATTTCAAGTAAAATAAATTTAAATAAAAAATGTACGTGTCGAAAAAACAATAATATAATGATTTTAAATATTACAAATAACTTCGAATTTAGAACGGTTAACAAAAAAATGTTTAAAATATAATGAATATTGGACTCCCGAAATATAAAATGAAGATCAGGAATGGCTATAGAAGTCAGACGCAGGTGTCGGTGCGTAAAAAAAAAAACTTAAGCGATTTCATCAATCGAATATATATTCAAACGTTTCATGCTCGGGAACAAAAAAATGTTTAAAGATATAACACAATTTATTTCTGCAGATTGTTGATATATTTTATAAAAGCTTATTATATTGGCACGTATGGATGTGCTATTAATATTATTACTATACCTGATAATTTGATGATAATATCTTCGTATACTGATTTCTTCTAACGAAGCATATACCTAACGCTGCATCTACTATCCAACGACTCGATTTAACTAAACAACTTGCTAAAGGAATTGCCAATACGCTCGCCGCTTCGCTGGAAGAGAAATAAAAAGCATATGCGTAAGTGGGGCAAAGCAGGCAGCATAAATTCAAATCTATTTACGCGGCAAGGGTAGCATAATTTATTGCCCGCCAACGTAATGGAAACGCCCATAGAGAAAGAGATCTCCCCGGTGCAAATTCGATTATATGCAGTCGTATCCCCTGAGTTAGACTACCCCGCGGGTCTTCCCATTCCCACCCGTCTCTTTCTCTCTCTCCTCCTGGCTGGCTTTGAAACAAGTTAAATTAAAAAATGTGCCGCGTATATGGACCTTTATATTTCATAGCGGTCGCCTCTCTGCGTTCGCTAATTGTAAGCCTAGAACCGAAACAATTGATTCCAGCTGGTATTTTCCGGCGAAGATTGAAACCAATTGAATGGAACGTGAAAGCAGCCTTTGTCCGAACGAGAGAGATAATGGCGTTTGATATACCTAATATTTAACTTTAATATGCCGTAGATATATACGTCGCAAAATAAATAACAGATAAATATCAGAAAGCGCGCTCGCGAAAAATACTAAGTAAATACAACATACAATACTAAGCATTATGTATTTGTTGTAGATATTAAATTAATTGAACGTCTTTTCTTCTCACAAACACGCTCATGGGTTGGGACAAATTCTTCCATGAAAACGGAGACTTTATATACCTATCGTGCACAACGATAAATGCGCGAACTACAGGTATAGCGATGCGCGAATCGAGTGGTTCGACGCATTCTACACCCTTCTACGAGCGCTTTCGCCCTACAATCCCCCGCGGCGACGCTTTTTACGGTGACGGACGACTCCTGGAGGCGTGTCGACGTATATATGCGACGTAACCGACAAAGGGTGGGCTCGCGTGATCGAAGCTCGGGTAGAAGGACGCCCACGAAAGTCACGAGGTCGCGCAATCGCAAAGACACCCCCGTCGCCGTCGCCGATTTTCAGAGAAAGTCGTCATCGTCGAAATCAAGATTCGAGCATAATTCGTGAAAGGAAAATCGATGGCGTGTCGGCAATTGCGGAAAATCGATGACTGTATCGTTGGCGAAAACATTAAACTTGACAATAAGTTTTTAAATTCCCTTATTAATTACATATATACGGCACTTTGTACAATTATAAATATAAGCCTACTTTATATTCCATAATTATAAAGCTTTGTTAGTCCTATATAGAAATTATATTCCAAGTTTTTTACAGAAATTCGGAGAACTCCAGTCATAGATAAGACAGGAAAATCTTAAGCTTGAAGTTAGAACTTTACATATTTTGATACATGGAGTTGAAGATTTACTTTATCATTATTATAAAAAATCTAAAATTAAATAGAGTGTCATTTTCAGTCGGGCTGGATTTTGGTAGCCTAATAATAATATTTTTCAGATTTATTTATTTTTATAGTTTTTAATTTATTTCAATTTCACATAAAAGATTCACATAAAAGATTATAATTTTATACATTATTAATATAAAATAGAATGTAACTGGGAAAAATTATAAATCTTAAAAAGATCACTATTGTACAATTAATATTTTGTCTATAGAATTTTTAATATAATACGGAGTATAGAAAATTAGTATTTTTTTGTTTTATTTATGTACTTTATTCTAAATAATATCTATAATATCTATAAATATAAACTTTAGTCTCTGTTTTTTGCTTCTTTTTTAGGGAAAATAATTATATGTAAATACAAAATTTATAATCTTTTTTGGCATCTGCCGTGCGGAATTGAGAAGTTTAAAAATCAAAAGAATTCAAACTATATCAAAATCTATTCTATGTGACAGCTATAACGATTCAAATCTTCCTTACGAAATATTTAATACACCCTGTGATTTGTATATGTGCGGCATATATTTGGTGCATTCGCGTAGCACAATACTTTGATATACAAATCGGACAATTTCTGACGTTCATTTGCCGCGTGGCTTACTTTTGGCGGTACACCCTTTTGGGCGACGTAATGCCAACGACGCGTATGCATGACAGATTTTATGGGCATCAACCATGCGCATAGAAAACGCCGTGCCATCTGTTACCTCGTGGTCAGGTGGAAAATTTAACGATCGTCGCGATGCATTAGGGAAATATCGCACTTCGATCGATCAGGCCTTTATATGCGAGTTGCGAGTTTTGATGTATCTGCACCGCGTGAAATATGCCTGCGCGAACATGCGCCTCCGTTTCACGGCAAAAGCCGAGCCCGTAAAGACGATCGATTTAAATCACCGCTTCAAATGGATTTTCGAGAAAAATTGACCTAAATCACAGCTGAAATGCGAACAGATGGAATCTTCGACAAATAAGTAGAGTGATTAGCGACATGAATAAGTGATATGGATTTGTAGTTAAATGAACAGATTTTGCATCTTAATCACTCTGCTGTTATATTGTCAATTGTCATGCATATACGATAATGTATTAACAGTACATTAAATATAAAATGAATTAATATTGGCGACATTTCATACGAATCAATACACCTCTTTTATTCAGGCAATATCAAGATCAATCTTTTTTCTTTACGATATATTTCTACACTGTTGGGAAATTTTTGTAGTTTTGTCAAAAAAGACCCTTGTTAAAATTTTTGTGTAAAATAATCAACACATACATGTGTAAATTTAACTGCCTGCTATATATGTTAATTGAACTTAACAAATTTAAAATGTACAATTATTAAAATAATTTTAAAAAAGCGTATTTATTAAATGTGTTAAAATTTACAGAAAAAGAATGTTCATTTTACTCTATAACAAAAGTAGGAATAAAAATTTACAGAAAAAAGAGTGTAGATTGTAAGTTTCAACATAAAAGTTATGTTAATTATACATATAATTAACTCAAATTACGATCAGAATTACATTTCCTTTCTGTTGAAATATTTTAACATAGTATCGGTGTGTTACCATTTAATACATCCATATTATGTTAAATTAACACGAAAATTTTAGTGGATCGTTTGGGACATGTGATAATTTATGTTATATTTAATACAAATTTTCAAACAGTGTATTGTAAAATATGTTAAAATAGAAATTCCACAAGAATATAATTTCTTTATTATAACTTTCTTGCTTTTCGACGAGTTTTAAGCATGAGGTGAGTTAAACATTGGACACTAAGAATATAACGCAATTGTTAGTGCGTGAACAATTCGTAATTTATTTTAAATTATAGTAAAACATAAGGTTCAAAAGAAACGGACGTTTCGGCTCCGCTTTTGAGCCATCTTCAGTGCACAAACATTACATATTATACGTTAAAAACTTAATGAATACGTTCTCAATAAGGTCTATGCGCTGAGTTGCCTTATTGAGAACGTGATTATTCATTAAGTTTTTAACATATGTAACGTTTGTGCGCTGAAGATGGCTCAAAGCGGAGCCGAAACGTCCGTTTCTTTTACGAATTAAGCTTATCACGCACTAATAATTAACTCATTTTCATTAACGAGAATCTTGTAATTTTTAATTTTCTATTATAAGCATAAAGAATAACCGCTGGTGGAAAGTAAACCGCGGAGATCAAGGAACCATCCCATAATCACAGCTACAGCCTTCACGATCTAATGCGCGTTTATGTATACGCGTGCAATCGATCCGTATAGTATACGGTCGGACGTGCGCGCGGGCTTAGGGGAAAGGGTATAAAAAGGAAGAAACAGAAATGATGGGCGGGCGAGAAGAACAGAAGAAATATACGCGAATGATCCCAGGCAAGATTATAAAATGGCGTCCCTCATCCCCGTGACCGTTCTTAATTTCGCTCAGTTCCTTTTGTCCTCTCGCCTTCTTTCCCTCTCCGCCTCCTTTTTTTCTCCTCTCACTCCCCGGGCTCCTCGCTCGGAAACAGACGTTATCCTTCCTTATTCGGCGCGCTCCGCGCGTTGCTTACCGAATCGAGGCAGAATCAGCAGCTCAAAGGGACTCCCGAGGGATGACTCTCGAATTCTTTTGCGCAACAATTCCAATGAATACCGCCGCTGCGACGCATTAATAAGCCGCCGCGTTGAGTTATTAAACGTAGACAATATATTTTCGGGGATTTTTAATACCCGGCAAGATGAGGTTTCCTATCCTATTCCGCTCCTTTTTACGCTTCTTTCTCTACATTATAATAATCATGCTTTTACATAATTCTCCATCTACTTATTTTAATAAATAATGCCACAAATATCGAATATCGAGGTATCTCTTCCTCTAATAGAAGTATGAATGACATACTTCTATTTTTTTATAAACAACAAAATTATACATCCCTTATTTTATAGAGCTATATATTTTAATAACACAGTAAAAAACATTTTGTATTTGAGTATATAGATTTCTATTTGTATAGAAATTTTTGTGTTAAATTTTTAACATACCCTGGTTTTGTAACATATTGTCATTGTGTAATTTTGACTTTTCTGCGATGAGTTAATATTCAACATTTTTAAGAATTAAACTAACACAATTTTTATGAAAATGCACGAATTCTTGATGACATATTTTATGTTAAAATGAACAACTCAAGTTGCGTTACTTTCCTTTCTCTATGAGAGTTTCCATCTGTTAAATCGACATTTTCTTATGTTACATGTCGCTGTCTCCTATTTTTTGCAAGAAAAAGAAAAAAAAGAATAACATTTTATTTTAATTAAATTTAACATTATAGATATGTAAATTTAACATAAACTTTTCTTCCAGATAGCGTCTACGTGTTACAATTTTGTATTAATTTTTCACATATTACTTGTCGTGTTACTTATTTACATATATTTGCCTTCTGTTAAATTAACATAAAAATTAGAGTGTATAAATTGGGACATGTGAAATGTTAAATTTAACATAAAATTGCTTACTGAGAAAAATTGAATTTTTTTATAAAAATTAAGTATTATATTTCTAATGCACTGTCAATGAATAATGTTAAACGACGTTCTCCTTGAGTATCAGCATTGCTATAGTACATATCAATAAAAATATACTTCTATACATATCAATCTAAATGCTCGTTGTCAAAACTCAGTCGTACGATCAAACTTTCAACAACGCACGAATAAAAGACGGTAAACGCGGAAGATCGGATTACATTCGTCGGCGTCTTACTGCAGACACTCTCTCCGTCCGAATAAAGGTTTAATATATCGTCCACCATCAGCGAATTATCAGATGACGACGATAGTCGGCCCGCCTCGCTCTTCCAGATCCTCTCGTCCTCTCTCATCTTCCGCGCCACGTTGAGGACACCCCAACAGCAACCCCGGCAACGCGGTTCCCGGCAAAGTCGTACAGCGTTGGTGGCGTGCGCCATATTGGGGGGCGGTCGGGCGTCCCACCAATCGGCACCTACCAGACGCTGGCGTGGGTGCCGACCGCACCCAATAATCCAGGCACTCGCCCCACCAATCAGTCGCCACACCCACAAGTGTCACGTGCGCACAAGCAACATCGTCGCTGGCGAACTAGTCGTGCGCGTACCCTCGTCTTGTACTTGTCGTTGCGGGACGAGTGTGCTCTTTCTTTTACGCCGAGGTATTAATAGAAGTGTTGGTGCGCGATAAGATAAACTTGACGAATAGTCAGACTTGTTTGTTCGGATTATCGAAGCTTCGCTGCAAGCCTTCGTAATACGTCGATGTTATCCATAATTATGATCTAGATGAAGTTCTGACAAAAAGATACTCCGGTCGTGCATGTTGAAGAACTTGTCTCGTACAATTCCGTGAACTCCAAGTGTCTGATTAAAGAACGAACTGCACTCAAGATGAATTAAGTGCCAATGGCAAATTTAATAAGGAACTTATAGCAACAGCTTTTGGAAAACTAATAGAAAAAGCAAGAAAGTTTTAATGAAATATATGTCCTCTTTTTTTCCAAAAATTAATAACGAATTTGCTCGAAGAAAATTTTCGTTTGAAAGCTTGAAGTTATTCCACTTGACAGCCTTTAAGACAAGGACGTCTGGATTTTCCAAAGATATGTCATTCTTCCTTACTATCATGCCTTAGTAACCGTCAGGAAGATAGTGGGCATTCTTTTTCTTCCAACGCTTTCTTGATAAAGAGACTCGCGATCGCACGCACGAAATAAAAAAGAAAAGAAGAATCGATATGTTCTGATGTACGGAGCGTTGCATTCGCTGAAGTCGCGGGAGCACGGTAGATAATAGCGCGGCGAGTGTGATTGCATGCACGCGGAAAACGGTGGCAGTTATGACTAAGATGAGACTGGAGTTGTTGGGGTGCGATGCTCATCCTCTGGAAAGGATGTACCGTTCGCAACGGCACGACGTCCTAACACCGCAGAGTAGCCCGGAATCGCGGAGCGTTCGCCAGGAACAGCGCAGCAGCGCGGGCAGCGTTGGCTCTACGATATCGCAAGGCGATATATATCCGCTAGATCAGCCCACTTTCGAGCTCGATCATCTGCCTCTGCATATCCCAACGATCCTTCATTGTAAGTGTGTCGACGGATAGGCGATAGAAAGAGAGAGAGAGAGAGAGAGAGAGAGAGAGAGAGAGAGAGAGAGAGAGAGAGAGAGAACACCGAGAATAAAGCTATTGAGATTATCTAACATTCCTCGAATTCGAGCTCCTGCAAGCTTAATTTTGTCGAGGAAGGTGGAGCAAGAACAGCTTTAATCATGCCATTTTGTTAGCATACATAATACGCAGCAGCCTTCTCTATTGGGGGGATTAATATTGCGAAAAATATCCCGATTTAGAAGTCTTAATCTCTCATGTCCATTTCTATTAATGTAGATTAACTTCTAATTCTACTTAATAAATTCTAAAATTCGAAATTTACGAAAATTGGCTTTAAACAAATGATAGACATTACAGCTTCGCATTTAATTGTTAATACTTAGAATTCGTACTTTAATTTGAGATGTATTTCATTAAAGCAAATAATAAAGAAAAGAGGGAATTAATAAATTAGTTAAAACTTTATACTGTATATAGAGTAAAGAATTATTAATTATTATTTCGATATTTTAAAACTACTGAAACATTGATTTAATTTGATCATTTTCTAGAGCGTTGACATTATTGCAGATATTCATGTTATATTAGATACTATTTATTAATATCATATTCTTTAATAAAAATTTAAACTACAATAAACTGTATAAAAGTAACGACAATAAATTTAATGTATAAAACTATTTCTCTCATGTGTTTATACTTTTCATATTATACATCTATATATTATTATTAATTATATTATTATTATATTAACATACAAAATATGAAAAGTATAAATGTATATGAAAGTATAATATGAAAAATATATCTTTTTTGTATGCTGCTTATTACATCCGTTGCGTTGATATGTTGCAGCCACGATACCAAAATGCGGCGGATGTCAGGAAGTTATTTTGGATAAATACGTTCTAAGGGTCCTGGAGAGGTGTTGGCATGCAAGGTGTCTCACGTGTCGGGACTGCGGTGCCAGATTGACCGACAAATGTTTCGCGAGAAACGGCCACGTGTTCTGCAAAGATGACTTCTTCAAGTAAGCACCAATAATTGCTTTCACGACGTTATACTTGCATACGTGCAAATATTTTCTAAATATTATGTAGATCATGTAGATTTTTAATATATTTATAATATACATACAGAAATTATCTTTGTACATGAAGAGATTATTTATTACAGTTTATCTAAAATATTTGTTACTGGTCATTATTCTTATTAATTTTTATTTTTGGTCTTTATTGATTATATCTTTAAGAGACCATCTAATCTATATAAATTTACAAAAAAAATAATAGACAAATCTTTTCGGCGTTTTTCGCAATACTTTGTTCGACTTATCTATACTTATCGTGATAATAATGAACTATGATAAGGCAAAAAAATTATTATATTTTTGTAAAACATGTACATAGGATATTTCAATATCGATTCCGGAAGAATAGCATGTATTTCCTCGTTTATTTGTAAGATATATATGATATTACTCTGCTTCTTTTCTTTGAAAAGCTAAACCGATTTTCTCTCGTTCTATCCTTCATTCTTTATATCCTTGATTTTTTATTTGAAATATTAAACTACCACAGAATTATTTTTGTTTTAATTACACTTTAAAATTATAATAAAAATAAAGTAAAGAATATTTGCATAAATAATTATGTATAGTAAGCAGAAATTATTACTTGTAATGATTACTGCAAGCGCATATCGTTACTTGCATTCGCATCGATTGTCGGATTTGACGAATCGCGACAATGTTATGTCCATAGTTATATAGTTTTGTCATTGATGTGTGAATGTAATGTGAAAATATTGTATGTTGTTGGTGTGGCAGGCGTTTCGGGACGAAATGCGCGGGCTGCGGCCAAGGGTTGGCGCCTTCGCAGGTGGTACGAAGGGCGCAGGAGTTTGTCTACCACCTCACGTGTTTCTCGTGCGCTCTTTGCTCCCGGCAACTGGACACCGGCGATGAATTTTATCTCATGGAAGATAGAAAACTCGTCTGCAAGCCTGATTACGAACAGGCGAAGGCGAAAGGTAAGAAGTGATTTTTATAATATGTAACCTTTTAAATTGCCAAAATAGCATTCTCATAAGAAAGGATTCCTTTTCGAAGAATCTTCTATTCAGAATGTAATTTTTTACAGTAATTTTTTTTAGCATTAATTTAAAATTAAATAAATAGTTTCTACTTTCGACTTTTTATAATTTTCCTTGATGATAGAAAAGATGTAAACAAAAAATTGAAGCTAAAATAGTTAATAAATTATTGATTGATTAATTAAATAGAGATCTCCAAAATATGTATGATGATGCGTAATTTACGGAACTTTTAGAACTGGCAGATGGAGGAAGTATAGACGGTGATCAACCTAATAAGAGGCCGCGGACGACGATCACGGCGAAGCAGCTTGAAACTCTCAAGCTGGCGTACAACACCAGTCCGAAACCGGCGAGGCACGTGCGAGAACAGCTGTCTCAGGACACAGGTCTCGACATGCGCGTCGTTCAAGTCTGGTTCCAGAATAGGTAAGAAAAGTTGGATAGTTGAGCTTACAGGGCTTCCCATATTCTCTCTCTCTCTCTCCGAGCTCTTCACGTAGAGATACCTTATATTACAATTCGTCGAACTATGTGTATGTGCGCATTGTATTCGATATAACGTAGACGGGAATAATATTCGGAAGAAATAGAGTCCGATTAAATGTATTATCTAAAATTACACGTTGTATAAATGACAAGCAGTGTGAACGCGATTCATATACTAAATAAAGAAGTTAGATGAGAAAAGTTAATTTTGGATCTTGATGAAATCAAATTAAGAGAGAAGCATTGGCTTATCGTCAGGATTTCTTTTTTCTGCATTAACGTCTGACGTGGCCTTTGATATGGTTTCTGAAGCCGTTCATGAAAGCAATCGAGAGATTCAGAGATGTTGAGAGACATCACTCCGAATACATACATCTCTTCCGCAACACAATAAAACATGTTAGATAACTTAATTAACGACAGCAGAAATTAATTCCTATTATAAAAGTTAATTTCCGAATTAACTCTTGTTCGAAAATTATGCGTCATATACATAATTCGACACGAACTAAGTAGAGATGTCACTTAATTTGAATGGGAATTTAAATAAATCCCAGAAATATAAACTAAAGATTATGATAATGAAATTGATGTCTACGTTGTTAACTTTATTCTACGTACCCGAGATCATGATATCTGAAAGTACTGTACTTTGTAACGGTGGATGCACATTTTTCCCTCTTATCGCTCAAGTGGCACTACGTGATATTGTTACTAAAGTATAACGATTTGTCGCGAAAAATTGTTTTATCTGTATAAAAAGGAGAGTTCTAGTCGCTGACCTCCGTCGCTTATCAGATGCGAACGGTGTTAGAAAGCGCGCGCGCGCGCGCGCCCGTGAAAATAACGCCCAAGGATAAGTAAATAAGGCCTATCAATGACTGCAGATAAATATACTATATAACACACGTAAATTCATAAAACTACACACGTGTGGTGCAGAATTTTCCAGAAAACTTACACATCTATATATTCGACGTAATACGAGATTAATGTCGGACTGTCGCCGCGAGATAAGATACATTTGTTCATTATTCAGCGAAATGATAATGGAAAGTAGAAATTTGTACGAGATGTTATACAAGATATGAGTATTTATCATAAATAATCGAACACCTAGCACAACGAGTAAAATGTTTATCGTCCCAGAATTTATTCTTTTTCTTGATTTTATCGACGTTCAGTATCAACATCCATTGAACGCGTGATACTGAAAGCGATAAAATAGGAATTTCACCATTATTATATTTTGATATATCTAATAATTCTAAATTATATTTTCAATATTTGTATTAGCGTAGCATGATATCCATAGTGTATCAATAATCTTTAAATATTGTCTACAAAAAAATAATTAATGATTATAAGCGCAACGATATATCCCAAAATAAAGTTATAATTTCATAATCATAATTAAGGTTTTTAATATAAACCTATCTTTCGTCGAATCATTAGAAGCATTTAGAAACTGTTTTACTGGTAATTTTATTAATAATCTATTCTATTAAAATTAATGATCTTACCTTCGGAGGTGTCTAGAAACAAAACTTTATAATGTAGCTATTAGTGATTGTTATTAATTACTATCATTATGGTCTCTGTAGGAGGGCGAAAGAAAAGAGGCTGAAGAAAGATGCTGGTAGGACGAGGTGGTCTCAATATTTTCGCAGTATGAAAGGCGCCGGTGCGGGCGGTCACTCGCCTAGACACGATAAGCTTCTTGACAAAGACGAGCTGAAGGTAGACTTGGACTCCACCTTCGGTCATCACGGTGAGTTGCATTATTGCATTATCATTTTGTTGATACAAATATAAAGATGGCAATAAAAAGGCAAGAAAAGCTGAAAGATAGACTACGCAATTCTTGTATGTCGCAGTTCATTTCAACTATAAATACTAGTTTATAATGTATCGATTCCTTCAACGTTAAAATTAAACTTCTAAAGCAAATTAAAATTTTGATTAATAAAAGTATTTTTAGTTGAATACAAGTAGAATTTGTCTACTTCATTGTCTTTTTCAAAAATAAATTCTTATATAGTTCCAGCTAACTTCTGCAAGAAAATATATTATATCTTAATACTTATAATATTTAGTTATTAAGATAAAAAAAATTAAATATAAATTAAATACCAATTGGAAAAAGATAACGATAATAAGAAATATTTATCTTCAAATGTGACAGCGTGATATAAAAATATGCCTATATAACTGGTAGCTATCGTTCCTCCCTCAAATAATTATGTATCAAAGTTATTCATAATAATCGCGTCAGCCGCTTCCGAAATAATCTAGACGAGCGGTGTGTTATACGCGGTACTCGTTCGAGTAAGTGCAGGTAATAGCGAGCATAAATTCAAGGATGGCCCGCAATCTTCCTGAAATCTCGGACACGGTGAGCCGGCAGTTAGCCTCCGCGATCTCCTGAATATTTGAGGAGATCGTCCTCCCCTCGGATAGCATCTGGGTACTGGGAGACCCAGACACAATGGATGCTGCCAGTCGCTGGCTTGACTTTCGACTTCCAACTTACGGCGTTAGAATGATCGCTCGTTACAATAGCTCCCGACGCGTGACGGAAAGCACCACTTTAGCCATATCTATTTCTAATGTCCTGATTCGTATCATTATATCTAGTTTCGCAGGTCTTAGAACAATAGAATATTCCCAGTGAACATAATGTCCCAAATCGGGATATATGATGTCTTAAAGACATCATTAAGACGTCTTAATGACGTTATACATCCCGATTTGAGACCTGCGTATTGTCTGGGTTAGCTTAAATGAATATTTTCTCTTAACGAAGGGTTTATATAATACATTCTAATCTAATTGCGCTAGTCTGAGACTTAAGAAGAAAACGATTTGTTTTTGCAGACTTGAGTAATGACAGCTACGGAACAGTGGTGAACATGGGCCTGGACGGCGAGGGCGCGAGTCCAGGCGGCGGTGGCAACGGAGCCGGGGGTGGACCGCCCCGCGGGTACCTGGGTGCGACGACACCTCCGTATCTCTCAACGTCCAGATCACCGTCCTTACCACCCCAGTTCCCGTATCCGCCGGACGCTGGTCTCTCGGTGTACACCACTCTCGGTAGGCCTGACGCCAATTACCATACAATATACTCTTGAAAGACAATATACGCTTTTGACTCTCTTGACTATATCAGTTCTCTCTGTATCTTCAAGTCTTCCAATCTGTAACGTTCCTTAATCCTTTTAACTTTCTGAGTTCCTACAACTTCTTTTCGTTTCTTCAACCGTGTCGAGAGATCCCGACTCTTTTTAGTTCTCTTGGTTTTCCGAACAATCTGGATTCTCGCAAATCTGTCAATTTTCTCAGCCCTCAGCCTCCCATTTCGGACAAACAGCCTTGCTCGCTAGGTGATCAATACACTGTAGCTCGGTTTGAGATGAGAAGGAACTCTCGGGCGTTAAACTATTCTACTGCGAGAATCGGAACTTTACGACTGACGTAAACCGTATGATTCCAGGGGGACCAGGCGGCATGGTGCCAGGACCAGCGTCGGATCTGAGTAACGAGTCGAGCGGAGGCGGCGGTGGCGGCGGTGGCGGCGGCGGCGGCGGTGGTAGCGGCGGTGGCGGTGGTTACCCCGACTTCCCACCGTCGCCGGACTCCTGGCTCGGCGAACCGCCGCCCCCGCATGCTCACCATCATTCTCATTCCCATTCCCATTACGCCACATAACCCGCCAAAACCGCGCGTCGCCAAATACCGTATAGAATAACGTGCTGGCGGAGCGGGGCGTTCACCTGAGATCGTCGATGCCGGTCTCGTCGTCGTCGCCGTCGTCGTCTTCCCCGAAGACGTTTCTTCGAATAAAATAATAAATTTCGTAAATTTCAGAAAGCGCTCTCTAAACCTATTCGACAAGGCCTGATTTTATTTGACTGAAGACGTTCTAAAATTTTCTTTGTGTGCAAGATCTAAAAGCGAAAAACTAATTTTTATTTTTTATTAAGAATGTGAATTTCACATTTTCGTATATTTTCATGAAATATTTTGTATAAAATAATTATATTATGTATATATAATGTATATTATTATTTTTTATTCTCTATGAAAAAGTATATTAATTTACATATATCAAGATTTTTTCCTGTACTAAAAATTAAAAAGATTATTGTTATCTCTCTAAAACATATCGTTAATTATTGCATTGTGTAATTACGATTTTGTTCATGTGTATTTACAATATTTTTCACTTTATTTTAGAACAATGTGATTTATGTAGAATTTAGAACACACTCTAAATCATAATTATCTTAATGATTTATCAATATTTGAATTGATAATAGAAATCGCTTTCTTCGGTCTTAGATCTTTTATACTGTCACTCGATTGGCGGTAAGACAAGTTTGAATTAATTACTGTTCACTAAAAATCCGGAGACTACAGAAGCATTGCCAGAAAAATCTCGGAAAAAATCATTCTTGATAAGACGACGTGGTATCTTCAGCGACGACGGATTGCGCGACGCTTGCAAACGTCTCACATGGTCCAAGTCCACAAGTTATTCTACGTCGGTATTTTACACCGTCCCTCCTCACGATCTTTTGTCATCCGAGCGGTTGTATCGAAGCCTTCACGGCATACGTACGATTCGCATTCGATACTACGACTAATCTAAATATATTTATGTACAAGTTCCTCGTTTCTCGGAGTTTGATTGTCGAGTAATAATAGGAAGTAGTGTTAAACGTGCCCCGGACTGTTCGCGGATCCATTCGTCGTGATCTATATGATAGCCCGTTCGTTAATTTCTTTCAGTCGTAAGTTGAGAGCCCGAAAGACAATTTGCAGAATATGAGTGGAAATCAAGATTTTGTATCAGCATTTTGTTTCTAAGGTATTGAGGTATGACGGATACGGATATTTGATTACTATCTGAATGAATTCACATCATCACGACGAATGTGATCATCCGTATGGTCATACCATTGCCTCTAGGCCCGATTTTCATAGTGCTTACATATAAAATTCAAAATTTCGCAAATATTCAAGAGAATTAATATATAATAATCAAACTATTTTCTTGCACGAGTAGAAAAAGCCTATTCTTTATATCTTCCTTTAGAATGTGCTGAGATAAAGTACCTGTATAATCTCTAAATTTTTAACAAGATTATATCTTGTCGCTCTATTTTATCGTCAAATGGAAGAAGCAAGGAACGTTCTTCGATATCCGATCAACATAAAATAATTTATTTTGATTTAATTATTATTGTTCGAGCAATCTTCGATCGAAGACTTAAATTCTGAAAATCGGGCATCGGGCATGCGTTTTGACGATTTATCTTGCTTGCGTGTGACGCTAGAATCTTGAAATGTGTATTGTAAATAGTACGAATTAAACCTGTAGGAAAAGTTGATCCAATCCAGGATATCCGATTTTAGTTGTTACTTCTTAATTATTTGCATTATTGGCACATAAAAAAAAAGATATTGAATCATGTTAATTTAGTGAACAATAATATAATTACAGTTCGTGTGAATGAAATTTTTCCGAATTTAATATTATACATATATTGTACAGAAACAATAATACTTTTGTTCAGAATCGAATAATGTGGATTGAAAACTTTTCTTTGCTAGTTGAAATTGTGCGTAAGAAAGATTGACGTGCAAAAGTCTCAACGTGCACAGTGATGTTTACGTTAAACAATATTTGCAATTTAATTGACATACTTGCAAACGCTTTTTTTCAGACACGTATTGTCCGTATTACTCCATCGTGGACACGCTTTAATTATTATTATATCTGACACAAATTCGAAATCTGAAAAGCGAATGCAAAGTCAAACACAATCTTCGAGCAGAATTGCGCGATCTTGTACATTCTTATTGCTATTTTTGCGCGCCGATCTGTGTAATGATCAAAATTATAAATTTCGAACTGCACCTCGCTGCTGATTGACCACGAGGTCACGTAAGCCGTCGACTAATAATAACTTGTGACTCGTCATTGTGTATACAGAGGAGAAATTGGAAAATCGTTCTCTCGAGTCGTAAGTCGCAAAATATGTTGATAATCAAAACAGGAGAGAGATAAATTGAACGACTTGAATGTACGATAAATCTTAGGCAAAATGCATGCAATAGTAATACGAGTCTCGCTTGGATTAACAAGTTGATTGCTTTTGTATCTTTTTAACTGTCATCTTTAACATCTTCACAAGTTACAAGCACGATAAAACATCTCAGTTTACTATGTATTATCATAATTCTTCTAATATTTTTATAGATTATATTACCTCTACTAAGAATATTACAAAAATAAATTTCAGATTTTTACAGAGATTTTAAATAAACGTAATACACTGAGTATATTAAAAGAGACACGCTTAGTGGCACTTTGCAACATTAAATAATTTCGTAATATAGAACAGAATTTCGTAATAAAATGGAACAGTAATAAGTTGATTAATCCAAATATGGTCTCATATTATTATTAAATAGCATGCTGGCAAAACGAGCGGCAGCAGCGATAGAAGCGCAAAAACGTCACTGTAGAATTGTATATATCTCGGTATTGGCTCCCAGCTCTCTCCATCCCCCATCACGCCTCCTCTTGTCTTACATGCTCTCATATACATTCTACCAACGGGTGGGATTATCGCGAACGGAAGGAAAGACGGTAAGAAAGGTATATTAGACTTATAAGAAAGATTAATGTTGTACATACAGTATTTCTCTCCGCTCCTCGCCGGATGTGCGGTCGAAGGAATTCGCGTGTCTGGCGCAGTTCGTACACTTCACATCACTATGAGTTATTACGGATCTTTATATTATTATCTAGTCATGGAGTGATAATAAAAATTCTATCATAATCTTAATCTCGCTGTGCCACGGTCTTTCATTTTTATTCTCAAGTATTTATTCGCACGCGGCGAATAAACCGCCTCGAGAGACATAGGACATCGATGGCGAAAAGGAGAACAGAACAGAAATTCGAGACGCTAAACGTAATATAATTAACACGACGTACGTCAAGAACATGCATTTGTGATTAACACATAAACTCCTGCATATCAATGGCACTTTATTCATGGTGATTATGTACAAATGCTACATAACGATATATGAGATAATTATTAATTATATATACACACATATTGCGAATTTCTGTTATTCATAAAGCAAAATACGTCAACAAACGAAGACAGACTCTAATATCGGCATTCGCGCCGTATTCAGCATTTGAAGGTCTTTTCCACAGTGAAAAAAAGAAAATCTACAAAAATGTCAAAAATATCATCCGCGTATCCCGTATAAATATATACAAATCTCAATATACAAATCCATCTTAAGCTCTCGTTTCGTTTTTTTTTTTTATATTCTTTGAAAACAGTTTATTTCTGTGTTCGTATGAAAATATCTGTCACTTAGAAATCTTTTCCGTTTAAAAATTTTGTAACACGTAATTCCTAGTATTACAGTATTACTGAGTATTGCAATTTTTTGTACCGATATGTATCGTTAGTTCTCTCACCTCAAAAAAATGTGAGAAGAGATAAATGAGAAACGCAGATAAAACACGATACATTGAATGAACAATTAATCTATGAGAAACACAATTCAACGAGTAACAACTTTCCTATGTTCTACTTCCCTTTTTTCACACTTCGTGCATAATATTTTTTTAATCAGTCAGTCAGTCTGTAATCTCTGTTAGTTAGTTGTCCGAAGGTTCGTCGTATGTCCTCGTCTTTTTGAGGATACTTCTTGTGACCATAAGTTGCTTTATTATCGCCTTTTCAACATTTTTCTTGTTCTTGTTTGAGGCCGATAAGTGCTCAAACGTATCCTCCAATGCTTTCCGAGTTTTCATCAGTCTTCGCTTTAATGCTTCATTCTCCTGTTTCAAAGCTTCAACCTCTTCAAGACCTGTAAAAGATAATTACAAAATCACTTATCATTTTAAAGTAAATTAAAAAACAAGTATTATTAAATAAGACTAATTAACCTTAAATTAAGAGTTTTCAAAAATAAGAAATATAATAAGAGAGAAGAGATTAATAACAAGTTTTTTAAAGCATTTTGAAACGCACCTTCTATCGGTAATGGACTTTCACTGTTTGAATCTCTGTGATTACTACCGTCTTCGTCGCTCAATAAGTTAGTCATAGATTCTGTGATTTTTAATGTGTCTTTCAAAGGTCTCATTGTATTAACGGCAGCGTCGCTTTCTATCCCCAAATCTGGCGAACAACTGGATTTACTGCGTCCTCCAAGTGCAGAGTAATTCGTCAGTTGCCAAAATTGCGAGACCTGTAATAAATTGTAGAAATCACGATCACGGAAACTTAAATGTTTTAAACAAAGAAGTGCGCAATATAAAATTTATTATAAAATATGCTTAACTCATTATAATATAAACTGATCACAAATGCAATCACATAAATCTTTATGCTAAATTAATAAATGTAACAGCAATTTATTTTTAATGTGCAATATTTAAATTAAATAAAGTGTGCATGCTATTTAGCGTCACATGCAATTGTTAGAAAGTTTCTTGAAGTATCATGATATGTATCAATTATTATAATTCGCGACTTGCACTTGTCCATTTTTAATATAATACGATCTACAAATGAAGCTTAACAACAGACAGCTACATTCAACACTAGAAAATGAACTAACGTTATAAGGTTGATATTCCTGCAGAATATCGCAAGTTTGCTTGAGCGTGGCGTCCGTAGGTATCGACGATACGCCGCTCGAGCTCGCCGCCGAATCGCTAGCCTCGCACACCGCCATGTGTCTCCTAAATTCTTTATTCGCCGTTTCGAGTTCTTGCACTCTTGCTCTATGCGATTCGTTGATCTGATTGAGATCGCATATCTATGCGACGACGTTACATCACATATTAGTAATGGCACACACCGGGAAACACTTTCATGAACTAATGCAGATTCGCTTACCTCTTTGCTGAATTTATCGTGCAGCGAACGAACAGTCACGTCATATCGATTTTCCATTTTCCTTATATCTTGCTCAAGTCTTAACTTGTCGTTCGTCAACTTGGTATTCTCCACGAGTATTTGACTATGCGAAAGAGTGAGATGGTCCAGTTCTTTTCTAAGAGTGGATATGGTTGTCTTGGCGGTTTCCGTTTCATCCTCTAGCTGTTTAATTCTCGCTCGCAACTGAAATGGATCAGATAATTAAAGTTTTGTAACCATTTTCATAACCAGTGTAAACAAGCAGTACGCACTCACCGATTCGTTCTCTTTATTGAGTATCAAAAGAGTTTCCGTAGTCTTTCTATCGGTGTTTTCCTTGTACTGCAAAAATTCAGCTTTCTGTTTGGTAATTTCGCTCGCCATTTGTTCGACATCGTTGATCTTTTTCTCCAATTGCATCTTGCGAACGCTATTCTGCTTGTTCTCCTTTCTCAACGTATGGAACTCGTGTATCCTCTTCTCCAAAGAAACTTGTAACTTTTCACAAAACCTTTGCGATTTCTCCAACTTCGTGATAAATGGCGTTAATTTTTCATCGATTACCTATAAAATTCAGCTTTTGTAAATTGAATCATTTATAAATTCCTAAATTAATGGGATGTTTATATCACAAATTAATTCAATTTTTAATTAAAAGTTTATAATTTAGCTTTAAAAATTAGTTTTAAAATAATATTTATTTAACGTGTTAATAAGCATGGGTAATTATTGACCTAAAAATATACAAATACACTTACACAATCGAAAGAAGCTTTTGTGATCAAGTCATTCCTTAGAGCGCTAAGTTCAGAATACAACATGTTATTCGTTTCCTTCAGCTCCTGTATCTGGTGGCTCGCGTCCAGATCAAGGTCGTTCTGATAGGTCTTATGATAAGGCACATAATCCGCGGAGTCCTCGGAGTCGCTGCGGGTCTTGGTGTACTTCGTGAATCTGGGACGGCACAGGTTCTTGTATTGCTTTTCCTGCAGACCGATTCTGGCCATGGAGACGGTCCGATCGGGTTCCGAGAACGTTTCTGAATCCGACTGCGACGCCTGATTTTTCGACGTCTCCACGACGTTGTCGGACCGACTCCTTTTCACGGAACCATCGATCCTATCGTTCACGATCGCACCACCGTCTTCCACGCTCATACCTTCAAGAGCGCGCACAAAATCATCCGACAGTATTTTGGAGCTGAGCAGAACATCGAGCACGATTTTCTTGTGCTCGGTACCAATAGTGTCCGCACGATCGGTATTCTTGAGCATCTCCTTCATGAACTTCACCAGGTCCTTCAGATGCGTGCGCAGTAGCTCGCAGTACTTCTTCGCCCGTTCCGTCTCGTTGCCACAACCATCGATTTCCGCGGCGATGTCGGGCTTCGACACGAGCTTCAGCCACTTGAGATAATCCACTTCTTTTTCGAGATCATTTCGCTGACTCGTCAGCCTCTGAACGCTCTCGCTTAAAGTCTTCACGTCCACCGTTTCGTCCCCGTTAATGTAATCGAGTTGAACAATGTCATTCGTGAAATTTACTTTAACACCGATTTCATTCAACTCGTGAATCAGATTTGTTAACTGCAAGCTGCTATCAACTTCCTGGACAATCTCGGGCTTATTACGGTTCCTGTCATGACTACACGATGCTGTCATATGATTGTGCAGCTTGGCGATCTCCTTGTTCTTGCTCCAGAGTTCTGTGTTAATCAACATCTGCAGATTCTGAGTCGTCGCATGCAATTCCTTCGTCAACTGTTCAATCTTGCGATTCTTCTCCTCGACCTCGACATTTCGCTGATTCAACTGCTCGAGCAGATCTTCCCTTCGCAGAGTATCGTCACGATAATTGGTGGTGGTAACTGCATCCACACCGTTCATCTCGTCGACATGCCTGAGGTTATCGAGTTGAGCAGTTTTGTTTTTCAAATCTTCTGTAACAATCTGCTTCTCCATCTCCAGGACCTTAATCTTTTGCTCCTTATTGAGAAGACGAACTTGGAATTCCTATAAAATGAAAAAGAAATAAGTTTATTTCATCTGTACCAAAATAAATTATAATTTTATATTTTTTAAATTGTTTTATTTTAAAAAACAAATATACAAATAAAAATATAGTAATGTAATAAATTAAAAATTAATTAAAAATTGTACTGTCATGTCTGTTGCATAGATATCAATTAAAATTAGTATATCATGTGTAAATTATGTATTCTTTTGTAATTTATTTGAATAAACAATATAAGATGTTACAACAATAACAAAAAAATTTAAGTATATCATTACAGTTACTACAAATATACTATATAAATTTATATATTGCTTTTTAAATTTAACATTTAGCGCTTCGTCTTTAAATCAATATTCTATTTAACGTTATTATTATTTAAAATAAAATATAATATATTTCCTGTTGAACTCTTCTATTTTATATTTGCATAATTATGCAATAAATTACTAGTTATATAAACACCAAAGAGAAATATAAAAGATAATGAACACAATATAATTAATAAGCATAAAATTTAATTAAAAAGCCGATAATATAATGTCATTCACTTATTTATGAGATTAGTTATTATTTTATTATTATATGTACATACAAATATATCGTAACTGCAAATTATAATTAATAAAATTGCAATAAATAAGAAATTATATTTGCATTATGACATACGTTAAATTCGACTTGCGTCCGTTTTTCCAAGAGATTCTTTTCAGCTTTTATTGTCTCGATTTGGTCTCGCAGGTCGCTAATCTTGCTTTCCATTTCTTCGAAACGTTGCTGCAAGCATAAAGTGTTGTTCCATATCAATAAAACTCAAAACGTTAGGTTCACTGGAAAACTGCTTTATTCAAATATATATAATTTTGATTACAATTAAATATAAAATTCATGTGTATAATGTAAGAACCAAGCTTTCGAGAAGTGATGAGAAAAAAATGCAAAGACATTACATGCAAGTTATACATTCTTATGCAGGAGAACAGTTACAATAATTTAACTTTTCGTTTTCTTAGACCAACATCGCGGCGGTACGAGTGTGACAATCGCCGGTGCCTAAAAGGGAAACACATTTCTTATAATTTCTCCTGTTTCTTTACTAAATAAATATGCCATTCTGAGACTTATCTAGTAAAAGAAACTTCAAAAATAATTGCTTCTACTGTACAAGAATATAATAACAAATTTTCTCGTCTTTAATAATTTGCGAATAAAATAACTTAAAAAAATATGATTTAGCTTATTAAAGCAATATAGTCTTCCATCAATAAAAACATTTGTCATGTAAGTTGTCATAAATCATCACTTGTTTTGTGTTAATTTTACAATCGTACTTAAATAACTCTTACAATTGTAAATTAAAATTGTAACTATTTTAGTAAAAAAGATAAACTCATATCAGAGTTATTTGATTTCGTTTACGTGAATAAAAATGTATTATATGGGACATGCATGTTTTAATAAGCTATGAATATATGTATAAAATTAAATGTTTGAACAGAATGCTCTTTAAATCATAGATTACTTAATAAATTTAGAAAATCTGTTTCTTTTTAACTCGAGATTATTAATCTTCTTCATTTTCAACATCAAATATCTATTTTGTCTATTTTCCATCATCAATATTACACATTTTAAAAATTTCTATATTCATATAAACTTAAAAATGCTGATATTAACAATAAGACTAATCAAATTATAGAACACGAATAATGTAAAATTGTATATTATAAAATGTATGTTAATTAATTTCTTAAGATTTTTAATCCATCAAAAGTATTTAATAAAAAATATTTATCTAAATAACTCAATAAAAATTATTGACTTTATTAACTTTTTAATTTAAATCATTTTCAGATTATTCTGTAATATGTACGGCTGAAAGAGCACGCTGCAAAGCAGAGAGGAAATCTATAAAGCCTGGCTAAGCACGACAAGTATCCTTTGAAGAAGATACTGAAAAAGACAGCACTCACAACAACAACAACACTTGACACTATACCTACCTCCATTCGCACTGAGGCGCACAGACAAGAGAACATATTTAATTGTCGTTGAACTTTTAACTCAACCGGAAAGCAGCAACGAAAACAGCGATTGATCAATCAACTCGCGAATAGATACTCTACGTCAGTGCTAGTGCGATCAGCACTGGTGAATATCCGTTAGCGTAAAAACTATGCCAATATAAGTTACCTATGCATCTGGTTCTAATTATTAGCTAATTTTGAATCGCTACAGTTTCCATGAAGCGCAATTATACAAACAAAATTTCTTCACTCTTCTATTTAAATTGTTTTTAATATATAATTTGTTTATTTTTCACAAATTCTTTGGCTATCTCTTTGTGCTCCCTTAACTTATTCGACGTGTAGAGCAAAGTAACAACTTCCTCCCGCTATGCTACGTTAAGAGTTAGCAATCGCGCGCTATTTTCGGAGCGTACAAACGCGAGTCGTTCTCTCGTGATATCGTCGAGATAGCTGGACGATCGGCGACGGATCTATCTCGTGTTGTTGTATTCTTTGTATTATATTATTCGTTCGGCGCTGCCGCGGGCTGCGGCGGCTGATCGGTCGAGATAAGTATTCGTATGAGGACTGCCGCGTATCGCGATGCATAGACCGTAAGAAGTCGCGAGAAGAGGCGGCGGCTCTATTAATAGACGACGACCGCGTCTTCCCGCACGGTATTCCCGAGATACCAAACGAGAGTCGCGTTTAATGCCTCCAAAATCTTTCTCTGACCCACAGGCTCCTTAGAAAACTTTAGAATATTGACAAGAAATTGTAAAACGCACACGAAAACGTTTTATAAGACAAAAGTAAAGGAAAAAGAAGACTAATAAGAATTATGGAAGAGATATGTGATATGAAAGTAATAAGAAATAAAAAGTAATAAGAAAAATTAAGGAAGCAGTAGTTGGTTCTATAGATATTTATAGAATTCAAATTCTTTCCTTTATTTTGGATTCTAATTATTTAACCCTATGCTGATATTTTTCTATTACTTTTACACAATTTTTTAGATATCCTAAGATTGATGACACCCTTTTCTAATAAATTTAGATGGAATAATTCAAATTTCTATATGCGATATAAACTCTGCAAAATTGTTCTTTTACATTTTACGGAAGGTTATAAGGTTTAAGAAAGTTTAAATAAATAACTGAAAAAAATATGTAAGCAATTCACTAAAGTATGTAAATAAAGATTAAACAAAAAGATGCAATTTTACAATTTTGTTTGGAATTTGACATATCATTTGATATTTTATATTTGAGTATAAAAAGATGTTGAAACAATTAATACATTTTTCTAATAAAGAATCTTTTACAGTGAAGACTATAAAGGATCTCAGAGACTTTTTTATCCTCAATGCAGTAAACTCAAGTGAATATACCTATAAGATTTCATGTCTCAGAAATAGTAGACTCTATAAAAAGAGTCCTATTATTTATTATATTAATTAAATACCATTAAATATATTAGAATGAAATCATGTAATGCTATCGTGAGAATTTTGAAACGTTAATAAAAAGCTATGCCCTAAAGAAACAGTTAATTTGAAAGTTAATTATTAAATATTTACAACATTTAAAACATTAATATTGTGCAAATAAACTATAAAATTGTACAAATGCACAAATTCCTATGTATAATAAAGTGTAATCGTGTCTGTTATGGCATATTTTGAATACAATTGCTGAAATAAACTACAATAAACAATGTCCAAAATATGAATTGTTAAAATTTATCTAGTACATCGCATTGATTACATCTTATATATCATAAAAAATAATAAAAAATTACCTTGTATAAATAAAAAGTGAAAAGTACAAGATATAGTCAAAAATATTTAAAATAAAGTACCACATAGTAAATCTCATTTCATGCACTGCAAGAAAAACGGTTGTCAAGCGAGATAGTTAAAAAACAACAAAAATCATGCAATCATAATAACGATGGCATAGAGCAGAAAAGGAGAAACAGAAGTTAGATGAATTTAGCGATTCTGAAAAGAAGAGAGAAACTTCCGATATTTCAAGCTGTTCAATCGTGCTTCTCGGCAATCAAAGCGTGTCTCTACGTTTCAGGATTTAAAATAATATTTAAAGATAAGCATCGCATAAATCTTTCAAAAGGTTGAGTTGTCAAATGTACAATTCTGAAACGTAGAGATCGGCAAACAAGATTAGAGATGAATCGCAATATTGACCTGTTTGCAGGATTCGTTTTCAATATCGTCCACGTTCTTAACGCTGAGATCCTTCAACGAGACGGGACTGTGGCTGTTTCTTCTCTTGCGTAACTCCGAATCTAGTTCCATGATCTGCCGTTCTTGGTGGGAATCCGTATCTCGCCTGTGTTTCTCGCGCTCCATAAAGCCTTGTATCGCTCTAATGGCCTTCTTATACTCGACCTCCAGTTTTTTCAATTTTTGCTCTGAATTTTCTGCCTGCTTCTGGGCGTTGCACAGTTTTAATATCAACTGCTTTCTAGTATCTTCGTGCTGTTTTAATTTATTGTCCCTCTCTTCCAGTTCCTGCAATTAAATTCTTTTTGATAAGACCAGATTACCTTGTAGCAAAACAGGCAATAAATATTTCATTAACCTTTATAAGATTCTTGAGTTCCTTGGAATCTCTGCCGAGTGGTGAACTCAAACTCGTCGCTCTTTCTTTACTCGATTCACAATCATAAGAACCATCATGCTTTGTTGTACTTTGTACATAAGATACTTTCTGTCCCGTAAATGGTGATAGATAATCGTTTGTCAACGAAACTAAAGCTGAGGGACTACTAGGTGGCGAACGCTTGCCATAATTATTTTCGCACTACAAAGTACAATAAATATAAGTTACAACAGATATAATAGATATAAGTATAATAAAAAAACCTGGTATGTAACTTTTAACACAGATAAATTTGAGAGCTTCTACAGCTGTATTATCAGTATATATTTTTCATTAAAATCATTTATTCTAAAACTAGATTTATTATATGTATACTTATTATCAATAACGTCAAAAATAAAGAATAAGATATTTAGCGTCAAGAAAAAAAAAAGAATAGTAATGCCAGATTATGATTGTATCAAAACGATTAATGTCTCAAGATTCAATAAATTTTCCTAGCACTAATATATATATCTTATTTCAAAAAATAAAAATCGATTTACTTCACCTGTGATAGCAACGCTCGATGCTTATTGTTGATCTCTGTGAGGGCGTCATCGCGTGTTTTTACAGATGCCCTCAATTGAATGATCTGCTTTTTCCTTTTTTCGGAAACCTGGCTGATCTCCTCATATGCCTGACACCTTTCTTCCAACAATGTGCTCTTCTGTTTAAGCAATCTGTCCCGTTCGGCAAGATCGTTCTCGTATTGCTGCACGATTGAATTCTTCTTGAATAACTGGTCCTTCAGCTCCTTCACTTCATCGCACAGTTCCTCGATATTTCGCACTCGATCATTGTCCTGCTTCTCCCGCAGCCGCGTTTCCGTGTCTAATCGCTCTCTGAACTGATCCCTCTCGTTTTCAAGTTCCTGTGCCCAATTGCGCTCCTCTTCCAGACTGCCGGTTATCTGTTTCACCTAAACCGCAAACGTCACGTATATTATAAATTCTCCCACTCGCGCGTGCCATTTTCTTTTTATAGACATTATTATACAATCGTAAACATCGAACAAACAAGCACGTAGAACTTATTAATCATGTATCATAAAACTATATGTTTTGTCAATGAATTCGAGTTATAGCGTAAATCAAGTCATCGCGTAATAAAAATTTCCTAACTTTTCCTAGTTTCTTTCGGCACTGTGGAAATGATCAATATTCAACTCGCGGTAAGGAAAAGAAACAAAAGCTGATAATATACTACTCTCATTTAGAAAGACTATCATAAACTGGAGAAACTAACATTTTTAGAATAAGAACGTCTATAAAATTCCGAATAAATTATTAATTAAATCCTGTTTAATACGAATTATTAGACATCTTTTTATAATGTATTAAATCACTTTTAAGTAATTTTTCTGTTTAAAGGTATTATATGTATATAGAAATATTATTTTTTAGTAATTATACGTAACTTTTATATATTTAAACTTTTTCTTATTACTATTAAGAGTTAACAAGTAATTTATAATATTATTGATTAAATTTTTTGTCTTAAAAAGATAGAGTTAAAATATTCTTATAAAACAGAGTTTATTAACAATATTAATCATCATTAAGGTATATTTTATACGGGCATACCTCTGCTTCGAGGGAAGCCACCAGTTCTTCCATCTGTCGCAACTTTTCTACATTTTTTAACGCCTGTTCCGGAGTGATGCCAAATGTTTCCTTGTAATACGAGGATGTATCTAGTTCCCTTTCTCGATACTCTGCTAATTCTGGGGTAACAGAAAGAATTTATATAATAGAGGCGTAATAATAATAATAACTATTAGAATAAATAAAATTTATATTACATTCTAAAATAAATTTGAATATTTGCACAATAATCAGGAAGTAGACAAAACGAGACAAAAAAGTTCTCTTACCTCTTTCAAGCTTGGTTACTTTTTCTCGTTCTTTTTCAAGCGATTGCTGATATTGATCTTGAGTACGAGAAGTTGCTGCTTTCTGTTCCTCATATAATTTAAAAGCTCTGGCTGCCTGATTAAGCAGGACCTGCTTCTCCATCAATTCCTTCCTCAATTTCTTCAACTCTTCCTGAACACCAGTGATTAGTTAATAACACAATAAACAATAAAATCGCAATAATTAATATAGACTTACAGGTCTTATATAATATATAATTATGTTCATAATAATTTTTCCTTCGAAAAATTCGCGTCTAAAGTGAACAACTTGCAATGATAAAAACAAGCTAGAAGAATTGAGACGAAACAAGCTATGATATTGACAATGTCATAGAAACAAATATAAACAAAGATAGTTTACAACAAAATTTGTTAAACGGAAACCTCAAACATATTTGGCAAATATTTTAAATCTCTTTCATGAAAACAAAAGTGCAAAAGAACTACTGTAAAAAAATTTTATTCCACACGTTCAATTAATTCTTTCAAAAAGAATTGTTCTTTCGATTATATTATCACATAGAAACATCTATATTATTATTTTTTTTAGTACATTGAATATTAATCAACCTTTAATTCTACGTTCGTTTTGATTACGTCCTCGTCGGAGAAACTACTGATGCCATTTCTTGCAGGGTTTCCCTCCTCCAACAGATAAATTCGCAACTTAAGCTGGAAGTTCTCCTTTTTCAGGTTGCTCAATTCATCCTCGTACTCCTTCATGGTTCTACCGTAACCGACTCCACCTCCACCGCCTCCTCCACCATCTCCTGATCGCGCCATCGTCGTTCCGTCTTTGTCCTCGGAGGAATTTTCACCATATGCTCTTGTGTTTTCACCTGAAACAGATATTTCCTTGTCGATAAACTTAAATTCGTTAAATATATGTATACGCATACACAATATATGCAATGAACTTTAGAACTTTACTATTAAATTATTAAACATTCTTCTGTAGATATAAATAATAATTTCTGCTCACACATGTATATTTAATTAATATTTCTTATGTTTCTAACGTAATTTAAGACGTCACGAACAAATGGCTAAACTATAAATTATTTATACAATACAGTGTTCATATAATTATTGCTAACACATCTGTTGCTTCACTTATTCCTCGAATACATATCCTTTACATTAAATTGTCCCGGCAATGCGTTTCCTGCACGCGGTACCTTAAAAGAGAGCAATGCGACGATATCACGTGCAAAGCTGGTGCGGGTAATCCCAGTTTCGCCTTCATGCACAATTTTCTATCTGTCATTCGAATAATCACGAATTCCCAACTCTGACCGCATTATTTCCGACACGTGCTGATGAAATCCGTATGAATTTTGAGCAACCACGATATGCCACATGTGCCGCATTAAACCCGAAATTAATCATCTTGAAATGCTCGATTTTCCTCGCTCGATCGCTCGATGTCGAAAATAAAACGATACAAATAAAAGAACATCATTCAGTTACTTTCAATGCCTAGTTTTTTACGAAAATATTCTCTAAAAAATATATTATTTCCTAACAAAATATTTCTTAAAAATATAATACAAACATTCTTAAGCTATTATTTCTATAAATTTTAAACAATTATTGACATATGTTTATTAAACGCTTGTCTGGGAAATTATTTCAAAAATAGCACGTGCTTCCAGTGTGCGTTATCAATATACGAACCTTTCATCTAATTAGCAATCTATATTTTTGTTTCAAAAAAAAATACTATATAATTTATTATTTATATTCCCTGTAGAAATATAATTTCTTTTTCATTCCACGTACACAATCTATTAAAAGTTCAGGGATTGATTTATTTCCGGACGCAATAACGGTTAGTTAATATGAATGAAGCCTCCTAGCTGACTCTCCCGAGTCCACCATATGTTTTATCGTCGTCATCGACTCGGTAGTCGTGTGCAGTGCGCGTTTAAAATTTGTCAGATATTTTTGCGTTGTCACAATTTTCGAAATAAAACAGAACCGCGATAAAGTTTTGCTTTAAATGTGAAAAAAAACCGAAAACGTACAAAATGATGAAAATTGCACATGGAAATGATTGCCTGGCTCGTAACAAGATATTTCTGTAAAACTCACGATGTTGATCGCTTTTTCGACTCGCAAGAGATCGAGAATTCGTCCTGCTAGGTCGGACTATTAACCTTTCTGTTAATGAACGAATAATCGGATATTTAAAGACTTAAATGTTAAAAATTTTTATATTAATCCGCGAATTGTTTTTTGACGCTTCAGATCCCTATCCTTGATGTAATAATAAGAAACAATTTTCAGTAGATTTTATGTTGATATCAATTTTACCTTTGTTGCTTGATATCAATTTAGCACGGTCGCGTCGCCACGATGTCGAATTGTACGTCATTCGATATAGTCCCGGGTACGTCATTCGATGAGTCCCGGGTACTCATTGATATTTTGTGAAATGTTGACGATACGCAGGTACGTGAGTACCCGGGTACCCATATATTGAAGAAAAAGTAAAAAAATGCATTAATAAAAGAGTCAGTGTAGCTTTTAAAGCGAATTCACCGAGTCAGACCGGATTTGTAGTTTACCAATCGGGAGAGTTCTTCCTGCTACTTGACAAAAATGCTCCGACTCATTCCTCGCTGATTGTCACTAGATTTTTGTCTCAAAAATCGATTACCGTGATCCCCATCGCACTAGCCGGATCTGGCCCCGGCTGACTTTTTCTTATTTCCAAAGCTGAAAATGGTCCTCAGAGAAACTCGTTTTGAGAATGTGCAGGCAATTCAAAGCAGAGTGAGAACGATCCTAAACACAATTCGTGAAAGAAGACTTTTGCACAACTTTTCAGAGCGGTTATAGGAAAGGTGCCAGGCATGTGTAGAGAGGCAAGGAATGTATATTGAAAACTAAAAAATAAAATTTTGTCTATCTGTAAAATTCGATTTTTAATAGCATCACTCTCCGAACTTTTTCAACAGTGTATAATATAGCATAAACGATTCTTATAATTTGTATATATATATTTTAAATAAATCTCACACACACGTTGTGCTATTTTTAGAATATTCTTCAGATAAGCATCTGTCGAATCAATCAGTCTATTTTCGGTCTGTCTAGGCAGATCTAACCGATGCCAAATCCACTTCGCAAGATCGGGCGGCGCCGTTGCCATGCACCTTTAAAATTAAATTATTTTGGCGCATCATCGAGCGCCAAAAAGTTTCTTTTTTAACACTCTCGGAGCGCAAACATCCAAGAAAATCTGGCGCATATATAACATATTTTTCCTATTACACTTTTAAAGAAAATTCAATATTTATATATCACTTTCTATAATAATAAATATTGCTATGCCCTTTATATTTTTTATAAGCCAATTATTTTTTAAAATTATTTTTAACGTAATAAATAAATAAATAAATTTATTAATTTTAGAGCACGAAAAGAAATATATTCAAATGCAAATAACAAGTTTGGCTATTTTTACCTTACGTTAAAAATAACTATTACAATAAACTGCGTATAAAAATTTCTCTACGCGGTCTAGACCAGATAATTGCGAGAATTTGTAAGTGGTCGGTAGTGAGCTCACACATTCAGCTTTGAAAGAGTTAATGATCGTTTCTTCTCTCTTTTCTTCTCTCCGCGTTCTCTTCAAAGAGAAGATACTATTGCATCTTTAAAGCTATCCTCATTTGTCACTTGCTAGTAATTGCTATAGCAAACAGAAAGCAAACAGTCGCGCTACAATATTCGCTACAATATGTCTACGACTTGATCGCATCAATTTATGAACGTATCGTTAACAGCAATCGCATTGCAATCACAAAATCGGGATGAATCAATATTCAGTGCACGTCTCACGCTCTACAACGATTCAACTCTAATCAGCAATAATATATTGATAATAGATGAGTCTTCAACATCTAGCATACCGAACGTGATTTCGATCCTTACTGGCTCGCTCTCGAGATTCCCTGGGAGAAGAAAAGATCAGCTGCGACCTACCGCATCCCATTCCACGAAAAGCGCGTTTTTGAAGTCGTTACATTTTTAAACGTAGCGAAATCGCGACAGGACCGAGCGGGACATCTCGCCTCACCACAAAGGAGACTCACCCGACGGCTGCACAAACACTAACTGCGACAGAACAACAAGCAGCACCGAAGATACAAGGCTATAACTTGTGGTTAAAATTATATTCTAAATGCGCGTTTGAGGTGTCGTATATAGATGGATTTCTCGAAGGTCGGACGTCCACGTGCGTTTTCCAATTGATCGCCTCTGAAACGCATGAATGAAATATCCTGCCCTTTAACTCGCGGTAAACTACTTCGGCATTTAAGAGGCTAATTCTCACAAATTTGACATTTTCTACAAATTTTTATTAATTTTGCGATACAAAGAAATCTGCAAATATAAATAAGTAAAAAAAAAAGAATTTTAAAAAACTTATAAGAGAGTAATTTAAATCATTTTATGTGAGATTTTTGTATTCCTTTATTTTTATTAATTACAGCAATATTTTATATTACAGTGTGATAAAAGATTCTGTTATATCTGCTCAGGATTGAAAATAAAAAGTTAAGAATAAAAAAAATACCATTTCTGCAATAAATACCAGAGTATATAAAGCAATTTAAAATGTTTGCATGAATACGTGGTTCAATAATCGCAAGTTTGCGACAAATCTATATCGAAATTAGCTATGTACAAGCTATGTAGACGTGGAACGTCTCCGGTGGAACACGAATGATTCATCTTGCCTAATTAACGATGTACAGGTTCTCCATACTATTCGTAGCCAAAATATCATGCTGTCGCGTTGAATAACAGCTGACAAAGATTATCCGCTGCAGCATCCTAATTCTAATTACGTCTTTTCGTTAAAATCCGATTCATATCATATTCATTGTACCTATACTGTACCGTACTATATGAGAATAAATATTACATTCTTTAAAATTTTATATTCCGCGTTGATAATATGCAGAAATATGAACTTATAAATAAAACAAAAGAAAATAACTTTTCCAGACAGATCTTTTCCTCGAGGCAAGGTATTTTTACGAGTGCGAGGATTTCGTTATGGGCGCAAAAGTTAATACAGTCGTAACGTCAAGCATAAGTTCGTTTTTCAGCTGTCATCGATGGGGAGGCCATCGCGTGTCTTAATAGCCGACGTAAAAAGCCTGGGGAACTTAAAAGAGCAGAAGAGACGCGAAAGCTTTGTGCTCCCACTAAAACAAATCTATTTCCTGTCTGATCGGTCGGTCGGTCGGCCGTGTTGTTTTCGCAATGGGCGATTTTCGGCAGAAATGCAACTGTAATATCGATTCACGCCAGCGAGTAGATACCGCGAAGCGAGAGAGCGAGCTCACGTATTTATAGATGACACATTTAGGCCAGAACGGTTTAAACTATCTTTATTTTGGCAGGTCAGCCTCCGCGGGCCTCCACTCGTTGCTCTCTCCAGATCTCCGATCTCTGGTCAGTCCCCGAACGGCAATTAAAATCTCAACCACCGACCAAAGACCTTACGCTGCTCCCGATTTCGCCTCGACGAGAATATTTATGAAAGCGAATGCGCTGTATCTCATCACTTTTGTTATTCTATTTTAGAATTCTAGACTATTGGTCTAGTAATAATAAACTATTAGTATCCTGATAGAAAAATCGATGCGAGTTTAAATAAATTAATAGACTTTCTATAGATCAAACACGGACAGATATTAAGCAAAATTAACCAAATTTATTTTACTAATTTTATAGACAAATTATATATAATTTGTCATAAAAAACCAAAATAAATTGTTATAATTATAACATAATTTAAAAAATAGACTATCAATTTAATTTCATGAAAAAATTTGCTTTTTTGAACACGTTATTTAGGGTTCTCATATTATACCGCAGTTTATACCTATTAATACATTACATCTGGCACATTACAATGATCACATTACAATATATATGAGTCATCCTACATTACTATCATCCACGAAATAGTTTCTTATTGAGCGCTGGGCTTAGAACGACCGGCACTTCTCTCTCGTAAAAGCGCGAAATTGAAGCTGAGGCTTTGGCTCGCTCATCTCCGAGTAACGAGAAACGGGCCAATAATTCCTACGGTAGACCTAGATTAGAAACAAACGATATTGCCAATTTATTTCGAGAGCCCGGCTACTAGTAGGGCGCGACGCCACGTGTTAGTGGCTCGACGACACTCGATGTGTGACACCCTAACAGACTAGGCGTCTGCTTATCGGCAGGATGTGATTGCAGAACGATAAATCGAGTTCATCTCACGATCAGTCAAGAATTGAATTTTACATGCGTGATTTCATAACATATTAAAAATACAAATCCTGTTGAAATACACGTCTGCATCGCCAAGCATGTAATGTCACGTTGAAAAATTCAGTTTACCAGGATATTGCATAACTCAAAGCGTCATGTAGAATAATCAAGAGAGAAAAGCTTGTATAGGAAGAACAGTTCAGTTTTACAGATTATTATTACAGTTTTTCAGATTATTTTCTGGAAACAAACATTTAACTTCTCGATTTTTTAATGTTGTTTACTTTTGTATTTTATAACTTAAACATATCCATATTATTATCATCATTATTATAACTGGGTCCACCCGTCACTTAACGAAATCTGATGAAAGTATTAAAAGAAACTCCTAGAGTTCTTTTAATACTAATGCTTTCGTAATTTTCTAAATTAATACATTGTAAAAATTCATGAAGTATATTTTAAAGAATTTATATTTATGCACAATGCAGAATATAACAATAAATATAAAACTTTGCGCTGAGTATCCAATGATAATAAGAATTATATGCTCTCAAACATAGGAAACCATTTTTCTAATTATAAACAATTAAAAATAAAATACTCTTTCTGCAAGTTAAACCACAGGAAGCTGCACTGAGAAAAAGGTTATACTGTGAACAACCAACATATTTTTGCTGCGAGAACTAGTTAATTTTGCAATAATAACAAAACCTTTTGTGGGAATAGCAAAGTTGAACAAAACTTTGCTATAGCAACAAAAGTTTTGCTATTATTGCAAAATTAGCTCTCGCAGCAAAAAATGTTGGTTGGTCACATAATAACAAAACCTTTCTCTCAGTGTGGAAATAAATGCGGAATTATATTTTTCTCCTGTGTTTCAGAAATAAATACACGCTCTGTCTCGCTACTTTGTTTGTACCGTTCGAGTGGTTCTTCTTCCCCTACCACGTCGTCACGAACACGTTTCTGGACCCCCGAAATAAATGCTCGCTTCCTGTAACGCGAGATCGCGGCAGACATTTTTCAGACAATGATACAAACAATCATTTCGGTCGGGATTAGAAGACTAGCTAATGTTATTAATGACATCCATATCCTATATGCACTAATTTCGTTTAGCGACATGCAACTCGACCTTGACCATTTTACCATTTTAGATCCCCTCGAGAACCGAATCGAAGTGCGGATGTGGTCCAATTGATATAATTTAAGCACTGCTAGATTGTTACGATGACGTAGAACAAATCATGAAATTTGGGTCGAGCAGTTATGCTCTTTCAAACCCTTTAAATTTGAAACATTTGAGATGAAAACTTTGAGAATCATATAACCAGGATATATTAATATCGGCCGATTATATCATTGACAAAAATTAGCAACACTTCATTGAATTATTTATTTAAGATTAGTGCCTTCTTATATAATATCCATAAACTTTAATCAAAAGATTAAATCCATATGAGAAAAGATCAAATTAAATCACTAAATAATTATTAAAATAATTTATATTGATCATTAAAATTCATATTGTATTGCTAAATTTATCTCTGCTAGTATACTTGTAACTTTAAAAATTAATCTTATGCAGCATATACAATTTACATAGTGTCGCAAGTTTTCTGTACATCGATCTCTAGGCCAACTCTTACCAAGCAGATTCTCCGAAAGTGACGGTCTTCTTGGACAGATTCACGAACGAGATCGCGGAAGCGTAAAAATTGGCAGATAAGTACCTACATAGTGCGAGACGCACGGTTACTATACTCGTCGTTCGCTCGAGTACAACCGCGAGCGAGAAAGTTCGTTGGCCTCACACCACGGCGTGAGATACAATTACGCGGCCATGGTGTCACGTGCTTACGTATATCTTTCTTTTTAATTAAGAAATATAAATAAAAAATGAGCTTTAGCTTCCGCTATCCTGCTCCATCCAGATCAAACACGCGTAACACGTAGATCTTGTTCCTGTTCTCATTCTTCTCATTATTCTTAAATTAGGTTGCATCATACTTCACTTTCCCTCAAAAATTTATCGCACTATGGCTCACAAAATATGTCTATGTATAAAAGTGTATAATGCGCAAAGGTATATTAAGTATTTGCAGTGTATTGAACTCGGGTCCGTGGGTTCGCTAACAATATAAAGCCTATAAATGACAGTGCGGGACAGTTATCCTGGCGGGATGCAGGATATTCTCCCTGATCCATACACAATACGAAATCTCCGTATAACAATGCCAAACAATCGCTGGCTAACGGCGGAAAATGCAGATCATGCGAATGGGAGTAACGAACTGTATACCGCGGCACACAAATTAGCGGCGACCTCCTATGCATTTTCACGTGGCCTCTGAACGGACGAATGCAAATGTTCGTTGTATATGAGAGCGGATGGGAAGTACGGAGAGGATATATGCGTTATCTTGAATATGAAAACTGGAGATATACTCATTCCAAAATTATTCCGATTAGAAGATTTAGAAGAAAGATAATGCATCTTAATACCGAGGTTATTCTAAATTTAAAAAATCCATTTGCGTCTGATCACAAAAGGTATATTTAACGTGTGGGCTGAGAAACGCGCTTTATGGATTCTGCGTCGAAAATAGTTCATGTTTGTGTTGGACGGGCAAAGCGCGCCGATCAAAAATTTGGATATTAAACCCGTAAAATTCAATTGTTAGGTAGAAATAGTAACGTGTACGAAAAATATTTGTAAATTAAAAATAATCTGAGTTTTCGAATTCTATTGCTTCCGACAAAATTTTAATCTACATTTATTCTCTCTGTAACTATATATTTGCTTTGCCTAATGTTTTTTAGTAAAGATTGATTAGAAAATTTGACAAATTTTCAATTTAGAGAGTATAAATTAAATTCCAAGAGTAGAAACAGATAAAACTTATCTATTAATGAATTCTGAATTTTTTTGAAGAGTATTGAATTAATGATTAAATTATTATTACAAATAAATTCATATAAAAAATAATAAACACCATAATTTGCTGTTAAATAATAAGGAAATTTATGTATTCTTGTAGAGATAAATGCCTATCAAAATAGATTAACTCTAATATTTCGCGATCGGGACAAATTGTAGCTATCTAGGAGCAGTATAATTGAAAGTGTGGTCAACAGCATCACATGCACGTTACATCTGCAACCATAATTGGAATAGAACCGGAGGGGGATTCAATTACTTAAGGGAAATGACCAATAAAGGTAGGCGTGCAGGGGAAAAAACCACATAATCGAGTCACCCTATCGTGCTCTGCAATATCGATGACGACTCGCTCAAGAGGCGTACCGATCCGTCGAGATATCTGCCGATATATGATATAATCTCCGCTACAAGGTCGTAAATAATAAATACGAGTGTAATCGTTCGCTATACGATCGCTACGATCTTCCGCCTCGCCTTCGCCTTTATAGAGCGTAAAATTATATCCGGCTATTCTTAGGAACGCTCTTCCCGGCGAAAGAAATATTAATTGTACGCATCATCGAAGAAGCACGACACACACAGATAGATAACAGAAGGAAAAATTTAAAACATTTAATTATCTGATCTTGGAACTTCGCTTCTTAGATTTATAATTATTTCTTTTCTGCCTCATTTAAGCTTTATTTTTATTTTTATCTTAGCTCAAATATTAGGAATTTTATAATTGGTTATTATTAATTAATTAATGCGATACAAATTTATTATGCTAAAGACTGGCATAATATTATTGTATCAATAAAGATTTACCAATTATATCACGTTACTTAAGTTTGACAAGATACCTATACAAATGTTACTCACCGTTCGTCAATGGCAGGGTTTGACTCAATGTGATGTCCTGCAACGGCATATTGGTGCTGCAATAAAATAGAATATAGATAAAAAATTAGTCACAGTATTATTCGATTATTAATATAAGTAAAACATCTTAATTTTGATCATAATATAAAATACAGTAAAAAGTAAATATATATATAGACATTTCTTTATATCAATTTCTTATAAATATACTAAATGATTCTAATGCTTAACACGTGCAAAAGAGTGTTACTGAAATATAATCGTATGAAAAAAACAAATTCCATACGACAAATTACTTTAGCGTTATTGGAATGGAATGTAATGAACTAATGAAAAACGGTGAATGAGTAGCTATTTCCGGAATAAAACCAAAAATGGTAAGAAGGTACGTGCTTCTGGTGAGATATAACGAGGACCGAATTAGATAAAACGACAAAACGTTTGAAAAGGATCAAAGTGAGCATCGAGGGTTCTATTTTCAGGACTCCAATGGGACGTTTAAAGCCAAAAAACTGACATAACAAAGCCAGCCTCGACACGTAAGCGAGTATACAATGATTTACAAGAGCACGAAGAGCGCGAATAAGGATTGCCTGCCAATATTATTAATAGTACGTTAGTTATTAATAGTCCTGCAGTTTTTCGAAACATCGCCCTCGCAACTTTTTATGATGATTAAAGATTTAAAAGTAATGTATTATTGTCATGTATTAAACTTATATTTATATATCTAAATTGCAAGAACTACAATGTATACATAATCGTGTATGAAGGAATTTTAATGTAACATTTTTCGTTACAAACTATTTTTAAAAATAAATAATTTATAATTTATATTATTAGTATTTGATTAATCTCACATTATATTCTTCTGTAAATATATGTATTTTCCATGATAATTGTTAAACGTATATTATTTTTATCAACTGAATAAAATCAATTAGGTAATTGTTAAGTATTTATGAGAAAAAACTATGACGCTAACAAAATATTTCCATCAAAAGTTTTCAGTACGTAATAACGAAACGTAACAAGTCATTTTCGTAATGACTGCAGAACAGAGCCTATTGTGTGAAATTAAGTAATCGTTTATGCGGAATTTATTTCGTCCGGGCCTGCCAAGCTCTGCCTAGAAGTCATTACTGATACAGTTTAAGGTGACGCAGTGTTTGCTACGAGAGTATATTAATTCACTGCAGCCGAGCCGTCTCGCAGCTCTTTCGGGCGACGAAAGAGCGGCAGGAAACCACAGGGTTTCCAGTAAGGTTTTATTTAGATTTCACGTAAATTCTATTTCTCTCTCACTCTCTTCAGTTCCGTCTTCCGAAACGTGAAATGGATAATTAATCTACGCTTCGCGCGTCCTTTACGTTATACTGCATGACGAATCGCACCAACGAGCCGATGCACGATATCCAAGAAGGATATGCGAGATGTTCTAAAATTGGTATAATTGTCTTTGAAGAGATCGTAAGAGTAGCTAAGAATTACAACAGTTGAATAACGCGGTTAAAAATTATAGTTTTGTTTTTATTAGACTTATAAACAAATAGAAGAAAGTGGGGCAAAGTGGGCATGTATAGGGGCAATAGCGGCAAAGTGAGCACTTGCAATCAATTTTTATGTATTATTATAAAGTTATAATAATTGCATTTAAAACTTCTATTGGAATGTATAAGATAATAATAATAAAAATTAAAAATTACATTGTTTTATAATAAATACATACAAATTTATTGCAAGTGCTCACTTTGCCCCACTCTCCCCTACAGACCGTGAGACTTTCCCTTCACTGAGAGAAATTTCTGGTGACGCTATCCAGAATTCAGAATCAGTTTACCAAACAATATAGTGAATAATCGTGTAACAAGACATCTAGTTAATAATACCAAACTATCTGATAAGCGCATGTCTGATTAGAATTACAGCAATGTTTAGATATGTTTACCAAACTGTCTAGTATAATTATTCACCCGACATAAAAAAAATTATTTATTTCGAAATTTCATTACTATTTTTTACCTAAATTTGTTTCTTAAGATGCAGTCTATGATTATAAATATTTTCTCGTATGTGAAAAACACACTTACCTTGGTGGGATTCGAACTCAGGACCTCGAGACATCTGCATCGTGAGCCAACTGCCTTACGTGGTAGACTACTTCTTAATTCGATGTAAGCGTTATATATAGTCTACATATGTCATAACCAGCGCAAATATATAATTTTTCAAAAATCATTTTAAGAAACAAATTCAGTTTAAAAAGAGTAATAAAATTTTGAATTGGATATATGATATAATATTTCTTAATGTCCGGTGAATGTCAGAAACCAGTGCCGGCTCATTATGAACTTTTGTGTTCGTAACTATATAGTAAGACGGAAAAGAAAGCGTCTTAGCGAGAAACAAATGACTCGCGGCATCACACGGCCGGGTACCACACGTCTAGAAAAGATTACCAACTGTCTAGATACCTATAACTAAATGTCTCTGTATAATATCGACTACTATGACGCGTTAAGACGCCGTTATCAGAATTTTGGATGTATGAACCACATATCGCATACAAGTTCACTATGCTACGTCTCACAAAACGAGTATAGTTTTAATCACCAACAAATTTCTCTCAGTGTTTCAACGAGATGCGTTATGCTTTACAGAAATCTGCAGTAATTTCAATCTCTTAATGCTAATACTTCGTATTAAAAATTAATACAATAAATCATTTAAAGAGCGATGACTCAATACAAAAATTTCATTTAAAAAAAAATCCTTCGAAAATTATTAAAAAATCTATATATTGCTGTGTACATGTACTTCGATAGTTTAATATACATTACGTTCTATCGCTGCGAAAGATTAATCATATTCTATAGAGAATCTTTATCATAAGGTAAATATTTATACTATAATTTTGCAATAAAAATAATTACTAATGTAGATCTTAAAATATAATGAATACCGAATTACGGTGTAAAAATGAGTCCATCGCGGAATAAAGTACATAAAAATCTAAAGCACATAAGATTCCGTCATTCGCGTAAACAGGAAGAACAAATCCAAATAGTAAATACATGATAATATAGGTGTGAAATACAAGCTAAAAGCACACAGTGACACAGAATCGATAAGGGGACTCACGTAGTCTTTGCTTACAAAATTTTTGGAAATTTAATTTATTGATTTGGCGTTATTTATATCAAATAGTTTATTTGAAAGCTTATTGTTCTGTAAATATATATAAACCTGATACAAAATTTCCATTGAGAAAAAACTGAATATATAAACTTACCTTTCGTTAGACTTAGGTATATATAAACTTCTTAATCTCAATCAGGAGATAACACACAGACTATTTATCGTAAGAGAGCTTCATGTTTGACTGCTCGAGTCACTTTGATATCTCGTCAAACCTCTATTTATCATAGTATTAGGTACAGTATAAAATAAGCAAAAAATATGTTATTTTTGTAACGACTTTCTTCCAATTAGAATTTTTCAGGTAAAACTATACAAAGTAATTAATTGTAAAGTAATATCTTCTTACATTCGCATGCTATTAATTTATAATTATTTTATAAAAAAATAAATTAGATGTGATAATAAAGAAATGCAAGAATTAAAAACGTTACAAGGCAGTTATAATAATTAAAGAAGATAAAATAAATTAGAAATAATCTACAAAAAATGTGTAAAATATAGGTCCCAAAAGTTATCTTAAAACTGAAGAAATTATTTATTAGTTATTAAATAATTTTCAATATTCTCTGTCATATATTCTTATTTGTTCCAAAAGTAGTTTTTAAAAATAAAAAAACTAAAGAAATTATAAAAATAATAAGCCAATGTTTAAAAAATCGAAAGGCGTTACTTAAGCACGATTTAGTATACTAATATTACTTGCAGATTTCTAAGAATAGTTCTTAATATCTTATGTACAAAATCATTCAATTCCCCTAAAACAAAAAACGGCAATTTACAGGTTCTTTTGCGAAGCGTCTACCGAATCTCGTAAGTTAGAAATAACTGCGCCATGGGAAGCGTCCGCGAATCATAACGCGCAGTAGGATCCGTGCAAAGAGTATCGCGTTTCGTAGTAAAGGCAATATTCTAAGAGAAACACACGGTCGTAATATAGGGCCGTGACAAAATGTGCTCAGGAGCATTAAAGATCACGATGCGAGAAGATCTATAATGGGTATCACGGAAAATGTACACTTTCCCCGAAGAGCGAGACTCACGAGTCTAATCTCAACTAGAATCACAGCTGCTATACAATTGGCAACATATATATAATTGCCAATTACAAAATCTAAATTAGACTTATTCTACAGATACACTATTAGATATTATACAAATAGAATTATTTATATTATAATATTGATTACTATATGGCAAGATTATTGTGCAAATTATAATGTAACAATACTAAGAAAATAGCTTGCATTTACAAAGCATATTGGGTGTGTCGTATTCGTGCACATAATCTTTGGTTATAATTAGAAAATAAAAGACATGTGGTAGACATAAGGAAGGTAATGTCACCATTTCATATGGTTGTTACGTAAGAGAGAATTCAAATGTATACGATATACAAATAGCGCATGTGTCGTTCGTAATTACTTGTACTCGTGCTTACTATAGTGCCTTTTCCGCGAAAATATTCATAAAAGTTATTTTATGCGTCAACATTATCATAGATATTTTAAAATCCAAATATCTATTGGATATTCTATTGGATTTTGATAATTAACCTAGGTGTTGAAGAAAATTAAATAACAAAACACGATAAAATAATGAAATAGGTGATAAAGGTGATAAAGTGTAACAAAGTAAATTAATGGAATTTTTCAAAAAAAGTACATATTTCTACTTTAAATATCATAAACTTCTATTTATTTATATTTCTGTATCTATCTCACGTTAAAAACTTGCTGTAATAAAAAGCCTGCATGGGATAAAAGATTAAAAAGCAAATAATGGCGCGAACAGTAGATTATTTTCGAATGACATAATATTCAAGCTATTTTTGTAGGCCTCTAAGAAACAAATCGGATCTTATTTCCTCCTATATGTTGCGGTAAGCAAAACGCTAATGTAAGTGCTACAGACCCGAGAAAAATAGAACTTTTATCTTATTTCCTTATTGTTATAAACATATAAATATTTTTTCTGAAATTTTAATGTGTTAATTTTTAAAAAATTATTTAGTTATCTGTAAACTATCATTAATATTCTAGCTGCAGTATTTAAATATTACAATGTGTATATGTACATACTGTACATAATGATGAAAAGAAAATCAATCCTATTGAGTTATCAGCTCAGGAAATTTTCCGACTTGATAATTGAGTTCTCTTTAACACATGCCCAAGCAGCGGATGCAGAGGACACGTGCACAACTGGCGGCTTTTCGACTTTACTCCTGCGTGCATCCGACACCGTTATATTAAGCACTACCCTTACACCCAGGTTTAACCATTCCGGATACGGACTTCTCAGAATTTTACAGTTCTACCGGGGACACGCGTGTCGGATGACGTTAAAGGGTCCCAAAGACAAATGCAAGGCGCGCATTATGCGATAACGCAGTTCGTTCACTGTTGTAATTATACGCGTTGCGTGAAACGATATGATTCACTTGTGTGCTTTTGTATGACATATCGTGAGATGATTCAAGTTTAGATTACGGTGAAGAGTGAAACAATCTGTCGAAATTTAATTCCAATTTTTCCAAAATTAATATCTTTTGCTGCGAACTATATTCAAAACTATATAAAAAATGTTACTATTACTAGAGCCACCATTGTATTAGAGAAAAAATATCTTGCTAATGTAAATAATTTTAATTATTTTCAATTTAATCTTACTTAATTTTATTTAATTTCATGTATCTGATTTTACTTTGCTTAATTTAAATTTAAAACTTTACATATCTTCTGCATGTCATCGTTTCAGAATTTATAACAATAATGAATTGGACGTTCGTAATAAAGATAAAATTAAAAATCAAATATATATATATATATAAATATGCGACATATTAAAATGTAAGTTTTGTTTAAAAAAATGCAGAGTAGCAATTCGTAACATTTGTTTATTGATCTTATTTGACAAATAGAATCTAGACAAAGGCATCGCTTGTAAGCACACGGAGAAGAGGAAGTATAGTTGATGAAAGGGCGCACCATCAGTTATCATCGTCTGACAACATGGTGGATGTAACAGATAATCGATACGGAGTGTATAACAGTCGGTTGTAGCAGCAGCCACATGGACCGAAATGTGCACGCGTCTCAATCTTTGATATTAATAATTAGAACATTATCAAAAAGAAATCTACAGACCATCTTATTAAGTGATTTACATTAACTTTCTCATCCTTTTTTTAAATTATAAAAAATCTCTAACAGCAGAAGTCAAGAAAAGTGAAAGAATAAAACATGAAAAACATTAAGCTAAAATTGAATGTATAACGTAAATCATCGTCATTCATCACAGCTAATATTGACGTTGATATAATTAATATTAAATAATTTATATAAGTAAAACAATTATAGTACTAACAATAATATTGGCTCGATCGAAGAGAAATATACGCGGTACTTAATATCGCTCGAGTCTCTCACTTTTCTGCCAAGTTACCTCAATAATTGTTTTGTTGCAATACCTATTAGAATATTCATTTAATAAACAACAGCGAATGTGATGTATTTTCATGCGAGATAATTCAGACTTTTGCTTTGGGGTTACCATACATGTAACTATCACGTAGGTGTCAGCCGTGCAAAGTTTCCTCAATTAACGGTTCGTTAAACGAATTGACCGAGCAGTTAAATAATTAGCTGGATCCTGTCAGTAGAACTTTATTTACGATACGATGTCGCGACTATGTGCCCGTATGAATAAGTTATCCGCTGTCTACGGCAATAATTTCGTTTTTTTTTACTCAATGTTTTATTCAATTATTTGACTTCTGTGGGTGTCGAAACGAAGGGGTCTCTTTCGGGGTCATTGCAAGATATCGGAATAATACTTAAAGTATGTAGATTAATGCCATGTATCTTAAATTATCTCATGCATATGCACTCTGCGATACAATAGCGACTGACAGACTGTCCTGATGGTTATGTACGGTAGAAAAAAATTATTACATTCTGAATGTGAAGTAAAAGTACCGCGATAATTTCTCAATAATTGGCCAATAATAATAATCAAATAACAATCAAAATAATAATTATATTACTACGTCATAAAATATCGTCAAATAATTTTTTAAAAAATATTTCCTGTATTTGGTACAAACTATAATCAAATTCTATGATGCACTATTAATTTTTATCAGACTATGCAAGTATATTAAAATAGACGCTAGCTACATGCACGCACGTTAAAGGATACGCGATAAAGAGCACAAAGAAGGCAAGATAGCGTCATTAACCTGCATTAACCCTTTTAACGCCGATAATACATTCGACGCAGCGAAAGTATACCTAATATCCGTCGTTTTCGACAATAAAAACACGGTATGTTTAATTTTCTAGCGCGATAAACTGTTTCAAAAAATAAATTTTAATTTTTTTTATAAAAAAATTAATTGTTCGCGAATACATCAATTAAATATTTGTAACATTAAAATTCTCTCTGCAAACATCAAATCTAAGTTAGACATTTTTATAACTTAACGATAAGACTAGGATGTCTTTACAAATCATTAAGACAGATAGAAGCAATTATTGCAAATTTAAATAATAAAAATATAATATACTGAGACTTACTGGGCTACCTGATTTTGATAATCAAAAGAATAAATCAATGATCAATCGGATTAACTACATATACGGCACTCACTTTCGAAAAGAATTATAAGGACCCCAGGCGCCGCCGGTCCTCGTGGACGGCACATTCTGACTCTGGATAGAATATCTGCAGCCACCAAGAAGCATATTCCGCAGCAATTCGGCAACGATCACGAGGCGAAAACACGTGATCTGTCCACGTGAACGTCACTAAATCCTCGACACTGTATGTCACGGTTATCGCTCGAGCCCCCAACCCTCCCCCCCAAAAAAAAATCTTGAAAACAAGATGAGACGCGTACCAATCAACTCTCCGCGACAAATACAATATCTTCTAAAATTCTAAAAATACTAACGTCTTTTATCCCTTAAAAAAAACGACTCGGGGGACACGACAGTGTTCCTCGGGGGAAATCAGGTCTTCGTGGACCACGACGACGATCCTCCGCGACGATTAACCGCCAAAATCGCACTCACATCCTCGCGTAAATCCTCGAAGCATACCCCCCGTCTCCTCGTCTCACCCTTTGTTGCACGAGGGATGAGCATACAACGAGTTCGGGATCGCTCTGCTCGAGAGAGGCAGCGGCGTTAGCGCGAACGTACTATGCTCCTCCGCGCGTAGCTGGACCGATCAATGGAATCAGCTCTCGCGCGAGATGACGCATCAGACAATTCCCCACGGACGTTATCCGATCTCGCGCGTGTCGCGTGACAAGAGCGAGATGTTCGCGGTCGATGTCACCAGTCGGCGATGATCCCGCGACGATTCGCGCCGATCTACGCACGATGGACCGCGGATCTCGTCGCGCGCGACCTTCCGCAGAGGGATGAAAATCCTTTCTTCTCCTCGACGACTCCGAGACGTGACTGTGACGTGACGAGGCCCTCGCTATCTTATCTCGACGAGATGATACCTCGGGCTGAACGCGATCCACGCGTACGTAAAGTCCTGCGTCGTCAGTCAGTCCAACTCCCTTTACTCGAGCGCTCGGTGAATCCTCCGACGTACCACGAGGATCGTGTTACGAAACGTCACTCGCGCACCGCGCAACGCACCGAAAACGACTGACGGCGGGCAACACGAGTCGGGCAGAAATAGAGGGATGGAGGCGAGGGGCGCGGGGGACAACAGGGGAAACGCGAGGGATGCGCCGTGTCGACCGTGGAATAACGAGAGGGGAGAGAAGCAAGAGGCAGCATCACTTCTCCGGCGTGGCGAGACTTCGGGGGAAAATGCAAAATCTCTGAGGAACTTGAAAACTTAAAGAATGTGAAGTGCCATAAATCTTAAATATTATTCCACACATTTTTGTGTGTAAAAATCATGTTCAGCTTCTAGTTTATTATCTCTTTCAGATTCTTTTTTAGATAAAATTCAATTTTAAAATATTTAATTTTTAAAATACTTGTTTCTTATGTTATAGATATTATATTTAAACACATATGTACTACAATTTGACAGATACTTATACTATTTTAATAACCAGCAATATGGTTTAAATAATATCTATTTATTTTGCGGAAAATCGATTTTTTCTCGACGACTTCTTTTTCAAGAACGTTCATTATTTGTAGGACTTAAACTTATATATATTTAATTATTTTCTATAAAGACAATAGATTATGTCTGTTAAAGTAAATCTCGCTGCTCCTATATTTAGATAACAAAATCAATTACAATTTGTTCGTTCGGTGATTAAACGAGTATTCGTAAATTTCGATCAAGAATACGATTTGTATTTATTACGAGTTTCCCTGGCCTTCTCGCCTTCTCCGTTATCGACGAACGTGTAAATCAGCACGCAATCTAGCCAATGTAAACGCCGCTACACTGTCAGATCAAAGAACAGAAGGGAAAAGGGACTCCACGAGAGAGCAACGCACACATGCATGCGAGGAAAGGGGGGAGAAACAGCGCGGGAGGACGAACGAGAGGGGCAGATTCGAAGGGCCCCGGACGAACTAACAGTGAATGACAGAAGCAGAAAACGGGGAGTGCGGAAGGTCGTAAAAACACACACGAAAACGAATCTAACGTCGATCGAGGAGTCAGGGTTTCTCAGCCGAACGATTATGACAATTTTGCAAGTGTGATTCTGCCCTACTAAAAGAAAAGGGCCGTTATCTGCAAAAATTCACATTTTGAGTCATAAATTGATTGACATTTTTCACTTCTCGAGGAATTCATTGGACTAAACAAAAAAACCGTAGCTGCAACCGTTATATATAGGGTAGACAAAATAAAGCGTAACAAATTTTTATCTAAAAAAAAATTTTTCAAAATATTATAACAAAATTTAAAATATCAGGAAATTTTTAACGGAAGAAAGATTTATTATAGTGTTTTGAAAACGGCTCGACGAGATCTGCAACTTTTATCTTAAAGAAAAAATCAAATTCTATTTAAGAAATTAGTCGCCTTTAAAATTTCTTGAAAACGACATCTATGACATGACTCACATCGAAATAACGTGTCCCCCTTCGAATCAAATAACTTTTATTTGAAACATTTTTTTCTAGAAACAATATTTTTGGAGATAAAAATTCACACTTTATTTTGTCCATCCTGTATAAAGGTATCATTTCCTCCGTAACACCACTACTAGAAAACTGCAGATGCGGCAGTTCTATGAGTACACACAAGTATATCTAAGCAAAAATGCAGTACCTGCTTTTCTTACATTCTACAATATAAATATTGTAATTTTAGCTTCACAAAATTATTTTTAGTGCTCAACTTCGATCATATCCCGATTAACTTAATCGGCGATTAATTTATCAACTAATATTATTTCCTACATTATTTCGTCAACATAGGTAGAGCTACCTAAGTATCTTTAAGATTAGAAAAGACGACGAATTGTTAACTGTGTAGTCAGAAATTTCGCTGTAAGCGAATTTTTTCGGTTGAATTAATCTTTTAATTAAGTTAATAGAAATCTGATTGAGGTCGCCCTTGACGTTTGTGGCTGCTTTTGAGATCGACAGACGGGCGCACAGACGAGAGATTGATAACCGCTGAGATATGTAAGATGATCCTTAACCCCGCAGGGAGATAACCACTGTTAAATGCAAACAGTGAGTGAATTCACGATTTTATTGTGGAATACATGTTGCGAAATTACGTGACATGACAACGTCTGAATGTCACTTTACTTTCTTACATTCCTTTCGTCAATGTGGATTAACTTTAATCTTAGTTCAACTTACTTTTTATCTTTTTCCAATTATTGGAACTAGAAAAAAATAAAAAATAACGGCTATTTATGGGTAAATATGAACAAATAATGGACAATTGTAATTTATATATAATTAAAAGAAAACCGCACTTGTAAGGATACTCGTGTCAGATAAAACTTGTTCGATTCTTTTGTTTACTTTTAATTGTTTTGTAAGGTAAACAAAAAAATTATCTATAAACAAATTTCGAACAATGAAATACCATATTAATTTTGTACAAAATCACACTTTGGTTCTCAAGTAACTTCTATCTTAGATACGAGAGAACTTCTTATTGTAACTCCACTCATACGAGGATAAAAAAGGATCTAAAAGGCGATAGAAAGACAAAGAGAATTCACAGAAAAATAACATAATGGTTCAAAAAGCGACAGACCCATTAATATCGATTAGGCAAAGGCCGGGTGATTTATAAACAATACGGAATACGGAACGCGGTGACGTCACTTATTATCGTAATTCACACGAGTAACGAGTCGAATCTCCGGTGCGTCTTGACAGAAACGGCATCGCACAGAGCAGCGAGAGGGCAGAAATATATGTGTCTATTTATATTTACAAACGCAGGGCCCCACGTGCGAGTCGTAGCACTCGTAGCGAGCAAACGCGCGGAGGGGGTCGACGGAACAGAGGCGAAGGGGGATCGGAGAGTGTCGAAACTGCCAGCGTGATTTACTCACATGTCGAACTCCGCCGTCGGTGCGAGCGTCTCCTCGAATTCCGTCATCGTTGAATCGTTCCGGCAGGCTCACCGCATCCTATCACACCGTATCCTGAGCGTCGAGACGCGTGACGCGCGTAGTCAACTCGGCCGCTCGGCGTCGCCGTTACTTTTCAAAACGATGCTTCGTGAGGTGGCCGCACCATTTGTCGCGGCGCTCTCGGTTCTGCCAACCGTCCGTTTGTGGTCGCGCGGTCCTTCAGGTCTGCCAATCGACTGAAATATCACTACTACCGCCGGCTCCCGTACCGTAACTTATAAAAGGGCCGGTATCACAGTCTCCGATTAAGGTGATCCTAAAGCTGTCTGTAAAGCACGGTGTCCACGATGCAAGAACTGTGTCCAAGTTTCGATTTAAGCCAATCAACTTGCAGCTCTTACAGAAAAGTAGCAGTTTCATTGGCTTAAACCGAAACTTGGACACAGTTCTTGCATCGTGGACATTGGACTTAATACCTACACTCGTTTTTAACAATATTTGCTTCGTATAAAAATTCTACAACTTGATGTTACAAAATGAGGGTGCAGGTTCATTCAATAGACATCAAGGAATATCATACCGTTTGTAGAATTAGGCTGAGACTCCAAACAAAAAAGTTAAACGAAAAGTACGATTACGTGAACGTAATGTATGTACATACGTATGTACATTATCGTACTTTTCGTTTAACTTTTTTGTTTGGAGTCTCAGCCTAGTTCTACAAACGGTATGATATTCCTTTATTGATGTCTACTGAATGGACCTACACCCTCATTTTGTAACATCAAATTGTAGAATTTTTATACGAAGCAAATATTGTTAAAAACGAGTGTAGGTATTACAGACAGCTTTAGGATCACCTTAACGTGATTCTCTCATTAAATTCACTCTGCATATCTTTCTAACTGTCCCCCTAGAAAGAGACGAAGACTGAGTTTAATCGGAGGATCACGTTAAAGGAGACTGTGATACCGGCCCTGTGATACCGGCCGAAGCCGGTCAACTTCGACTTTATTAATTTTTTTTTTTTAATCGTTTGTTGGTCGTTTGTTGATGATTGTTGGCCTAATTACAACGTTTGTTGGTTCCTAATTTTTTTTTATTAAAAAAGAAAAATTAGCCTTAAAAGTTAGCCGGAAAAATTTTATTTTTAATTTCAAAAAAGCCTAATCGATGCGTAATCGTTTGCTGATAATTGTTGGTCTAATTTTAGTGTTTGTTGGTTTATTATTAGTCTTCAAAACGAAAAATTATCTCGGTAATCGACACTCAACATGCCCTGCGGCCACATGCGCACGCTCAGCTGCCGCACGCGCATGCAAAAGTGCGCGAATTTTAAACGTATGTATACTTATATAATGCATATCACTTATTGTGGTATTATGCATATTATGCATATTATGCATATCACATGGGTTTATGACGCGTTTTACAAGCTCGTTTAAGTACATGTAAGAGTATTGGAAGCCATAAATGACTATATGTCGAAATAGTTCACGCATACTGCACTTTCCACGCGAAATATTCTATAAATGTATAATTTTCCAAATAATTTCAGATTATGTGTGCTACTTTATTATGTTGAATATTTCGTGCCGATTGTGTGTGTGTGTGTGTGTGTGTGTGTGTGTGTGTGTGTGTGCGTGGGCGCGCGCGCATATATCCTGCAAAGTCGAGTGCTTATTTTTTGGAACATTATGATGATTTCACATGGCTCTTTGTCGACTATAACACCGGAGCACAATACAAAAGTACAGGGAATAAGAACAGAATGCATTGATACACGGCTTCCGATAGGTTGAAAATCTATATTCTGTTACTATTCCCTATTCTTATTGTTTGTACCTTTTTGTTTGTGTTCCGGCCTTAACTCTCTCAAGAGTACGACAAATTGTCGTGGTGGTAGTGGCTCTTTACCGAAGGAGTTAAAACTTAACGGAAAAGCTAACTATGTATTAGTTATTGCACTATGTAGACGGATGCAAGGAAAACCTTATTTATCGCATATTTATTCACTTTCTGCCGTGAGCGTCCTTACAACTTATTTCAAAAGGAGGGGTGGCAAAGTGCTAATATACTTAGAGATACCATGTTTATTTAAGTCGTAAAAAACTGGGAGTTAACAAATAAGATATTTAATTTAGTATAAACTAAAAAAACTTTACAAATTATAGAGTATTTATGAAAAATAATTATTCAGAAAAAGCAAATTTCCTTGAATTTCTTGACTTCCAGAAGGTTGATTATAATCTTGAACCGAAGTAAAAAATCACAAAAGTGAACAGATTTAATAAATTTCGAAAAATTAAATCGTAGATATTCTAGTAAATTTCCATATAACCTACGGAAGATAATATGCCATTTAGCGATCGAGTTTGATCTTTTTGAAAAAGAAAACAGTTCCTATGCATATTTTTTTATTTATGTAAAACTCTACAAACGTATTTTTAAACAATATTAAAAAGATATATATTAATGCAAATTTTTACTATAACTGTATAAAAAAAAAATTATCTGATTGTCAATTATAAAATAATTCTAAATTGAAAATCTGGGTGACAATCTCATGGGTGTCCATGATTGCTTTTTTAAAATAAAACTGTTATTAATAATGACAGTATAACAACCCCCGGGACGGGATGCGAAGAAATTCTCTCTGCAGACTAAGAACACGCGTACTTTATTACGTGGACTTTCTCTTGTCAAGGTTCGCACGTACAGGGGCGACGCTTGTCGCAAGCCGGCGATATCGCGGAACGCGAGAAAAGCGCGAGGTGAGGGAATTTGGACTTTGCTCCCTCGTGCCCGACTACCGAAACTGAGCTCTTCGCATACCCACACGCATACGCTCATCCATACCATTGCACGGGAAACAAATAATTCTTAACAAAAGCAACTATGTATCTGAGTATTAAAAATAAAAAAAAAAAACAAGCTAAAGAAAATATAATTAAAGAAAACCAGTTCCGAAGTGTGTGACAGTTTTATTTATATACTAAATGTAATTAATTCGAATATGTTTATGCGCGAAAAGTCACAGTCACTTTGACGTTCTAATAAACAGAATATGTTACCAAACAACAGTAAGTGATAGAAGTTAAGAGCACTACTGTGCCTTTGTGCGCCCAATTTAGACGTACAGTTCTATTATCGCAAGTCGCTTGAAGAGGCGTTACAACGTCACTTTCCTAAGATGGATATTGTAAGAGCTACTAAAGATCCACACTCTTTTGCATTACCAGGTATTTCAATTAGATATATAATATATAAAATTAGCTACATAAGCATAATACAAATACTTAAAATTTACTTATTTTTTGTATTCTTTTTCTTAAAAAAGAATACAATAAAATAAGAAATTTGTTATAGACAAAATTCATAGACGGTTGAAATCAAAGCTGCTATCAAATCAAAGCTTACCTCTTCAGTAATGTACAGTATTCAAAATTAGATTATTCACAGTTACTCATAGTTCTTTATTAACTGACAACATTCTGAGCACCTTCTTAATTAAATGTATATGAAATATATAGTATCTAAAGGTGTCTGGAAATTGTTTGCACTTTATAAATAATACTATACGCAGTTTTTATAATAATTTTTATATAAGGGATTTTAATTACAATATCATTTTTTGTCACGTATTTACTTATTACATTCATTTATTACATAATATCTTTAATTTTTGTATTTTTTTAATTATTATTAGATAAGGCACGAATAACCCATATTCATTTAGAATTGACTGTGGATTTTAATCGAAGAGTTCTTAAAGGAAAAGTGATTTTGACTATAATAAGGCAACCTTCAACTAATCAGATAGTGAGTAGACACTTCCTTCCACAACGAGTAAAAATTTTGACTGTATATATAGTGGGTTATTAATAAATAACATCGAATAAAATTAGTTTTTAGATAACATCGGACTTGTTATATCACGTATCACAAACGTGCTTGATGGAACACCTTTACATCATCATATTGCATTTAATCCTGCTTTTGGAATTTCATTTTGTGTAGACTTACCACCATCAACTATCGACACTATTTATAATCCTGAGTATTAAATATAAGATATTTTTAAAGAAATATATTTACTAAAAGTTATTGATGTAAGAATTAAATACAAATACGATACTTTTAGATGTAAAATTCAAATTGAATATGAAACAAATCCATACTCATCTGCATTATATTGGCTAACACCTGCGCAAACTGCCGATGGTAAACATCCTTTTTTATTGTCTAACAACAAGGTAAATGACAAAACTAAACAAAGATATTTTTCTATATAAATGTAGAGTATATAAAAATCTATATTTTTTATAGTTAACGTACGCTAGAACATGGTTTCCTTGCCAGGACACTCCGTCTGTCAAATTTACGTACTCTGCTAAGGTATAAGAATTTAAACACAAGTAGTATTTGTATGTTTCCAGCATTTATTTATTTACATAAAATCAATGACATTTGATTAATTATTATTGACATTATTGATAAAAGTAATAAGATTTACGAAGAGATAGACTGCATCAGCAAAAAATAAATTAAACGTTTTTAAACATGAACGTCTATATTTTTTTAAAATTGTTTTAGTTAACCTAAAATAAAATATATATCTATTTTTTGTATTTGTATGTTTTATTTTTTAGATTTCGGTACCAAAAAATTTTAGAGTTTTAATGTCCGCACTTTTGCATAATATAGACCGCGAAGATCCGCAACTAGACAAATATGAATTCCGTCAAAATTTACCTGTACCATCTTATGCTGTGATCATTGCTGTGGGATCATTATGGACAAAAAAACTTAATGAAACAATGAATATATTTGCCGAAGAAAACATTTTTAAGACCACCAATTATATCAATATTTTTCGTTGCACTACAATTGTAAAGATGTTGCAAATTGCCGAAAGATTGTGTGGATCTTATGTGTGGGGTAAAGTATTGACTAGATTTTTTAATATTAGTTTTTTAATTTTAATCAAATATAAATTTATTTAAATTGTTTAAAAATATTTTGATATATTTATTTAAATTTATATATACGTAATAAAATTTTGCTTTTGTGCATGATTACACTGCAAACTCAAATGTGTTATTTTAGCTGAAGCTATTCTTATGCATTTCTTGCAGTTTTAATTCACGTCGCTTAACACATTGAACGTATTATCTTTTAATTTCATATAATTAGTAAATAACGTAATTTAACACATGAAGAGAAGCATGTAAAAAAAGCGTCAATCAAATGTGTCATTTTTAGACGCTTTTGTGTGCAAAAATAACACACTTGGATTTGCAGTGCAATATCTTTCTTTTGTTTATATTATTACGTTTCAAATGATATCTCTAGGTAGATACGATATATGCGTGCTTCCACCAAGTATCGCCCATTTCGAAATAGAATGTCCATGCGTGACATTTATTTCGCCGACTCTACTTGGAGGAGATCGTTCTTACGTCAGTTATTCGCTAGCTCGGAACATCTCACAGAGCTGGGCAGGAAATTTAGTTACATGTTGCAATTATGAGCATCTGCGGTTAAATAAGAGTTTCAGCATTTTTATTTCCAGAAAAATTAAACGCAGAGTTTTCTCGGTTTTGTATCATAAAGAGATACAAGCTTTTCTTCAAAGGGAGGGATTAAAAAACCTGAATGGTTTGGTAAGACATTAACTTTGATTAGTAAAAGAAATGGAGTAATAAATAATGTTATCAATTAATAATAATTTACATTGTATGCATTATAAACACATATCCAATTCCTCAATTCTTACTGGATTATTTTCTGAAACTGTATTGTGTAAATTGTATTATAGGTTCAAGAACCCAAAAATGTCGGCTGGCTAAGATGCTTATTACCCAATTTGGAATGTTTGTCACCTGACATAGCCACTAAATACGTGCCTTACGAAAGGGGATATTTTCTCTTATGTCATCTAGAGAATATATTAGGAGGACCCACATTATTCGAACCGTTTCTTCAATCTTATTTTATTGATTTTGCACACCAAAGCATCAACACTACAGATTTTTTAAACTACTTGCGTCAAAGATTTCCTGACAAAGTAGGGGTAACATCCTTTTTATACATATAACAAACTACAGCTTTGTCAATATTCATATGTTTAGCATTAAAAATAATGATTATGTTGATTTCAGATGTTAGATCTTGTTGAATGGCGCTTGTGGTTCAATGACATTTTTTCTACATCCATCATACCGGAATTGCCGGAAATGTCTTTATGGGAAAGAAGGTGTTCCAGGTTTGCGGAAAAATGGGTCAGTTTGGATGTCCGTAATATACCTCCTACAACAGCAGGCGTGAAGAACCTCTGTGACATTGAGAAAATAATATTATTAAACACCCTAGATTATTTTCATAGAAATCTGTCCATAGAAAAACTGAATTGTATTTACAATCGTTTCTTTCAGAATATCAAAAATGAAAAAATACGGTAAATATGCATATCCTCATTTATATATATATATATATATATAATTGCTTAATGTAAAATGCATCGAGTATTTCACAGGTTTTTTTGGTTGCTATTGTGCATTAAAGTTCGATGGGCTGACATAGTTACACTAGCTTTGAACTTTGCTACTGAACATTGTTCGCCAAATTATGCATGTCCTATATTTCAATCTTTGTACAAATGCCACGAATGGCCAGTTGTGCGTAAACAAATGATGGAAAAGTATAATCAAAATAAAGAAAAGATGTTGAATGAAACCCAGGAGGAAATAGACAAAATTCTATACCCAAATTGATTTTTGCAACAATTAGCCTGATTTTGTTTTTAATGGATAAGTCATTAGTAACTATAATATAAAATAATTCCTTAATATAAAGAAAATTTTTAAATATATAGAAATATTTATAATGCGAATTTAGAGAAGACAAATTTCTATACCACGCGTTTGTTGTAAAATAATTTCATTGGAATTTAAAAAGTTATTTATTTTATTTTGAAGTTGCAGTGCCAACGATAGAAGGTAGTTAAATTCGCAATATGATGCATGACGATAGATTAAATTTAAATTTGTAATATATATATATCTATACTATTATCTATACTATTATATAAAATCCTTACGGGTGGTGTATGTTTGAACGTTAATAACTTGAAAATTATTGGACCGAATTTTTACCACAAGTACATGAAATAGGGCTAGAATTTTCCGGGGAGTGCTATAGAGTGTGTATTTTTTTGTTATCGATTTTTTGGAAACCGATTTTTTTAATTTTTCTGATTCTTACGGGTAAAAGAATTAAAAAAATCGGTTTTCAGAAAATAGATAACAAAAAACTATACACTCTATAGCACTCCCCGGAAAATTCTACCCCTATTTTATATGGTTTTAATACAAATTTGGTCCAATAGTTTTAAGTTAGAAACGTTCAAACATACACCACCCGTAAGAATTAGAAAAATAAAAAAAAACGTTATTAACTTAAAAACTATTGGATCGAATTTATATTAGAACTTAGAACCATATAAAAGAGGGGTAGAATTTTCCGGCGAGTGCTATAGAGTGTATAGTTTTT
>NW_020214961.1:0-5954 GCF_003070985.1 Temnothorax curvispinosus | reverse complement strand
CGTTTTCTAAATTCCCGAGTAATTAAGAACCCGAAACCGTTAATTGCAAATAACCCCATTAGGTGCTAAGTCTACTATCATCAATTATAATTGCTTTATGTTACGATGTTCATGTCTTTAATTCGGTCGACGTGATCATCATTTTGTATCAGCGTGAAGGAACGCGAAAGATCTCAAGTGCCGTGGAAAATAATTTTCCCCGAGATTAAAACAGAAATTAACATATATATGGGGCATTCCACGCCAATTCGCAAGGGGTCAAACTTCGACCTTTTTATTTTTGATGGCCGCTTGTTTTTTAACAGGTCTTTACGAGTATTAGACCCCTGTTAAATCGTTTCTATAATAAATGTAGCGTTTCCGAAATAGAGCCTGCGCAAAATAAGGACTACAAAATTTTCAATGAATTTTTTCGCCTATTAGACAACGTCTAAGAAAAAAACGAACGCGAGAAAAAAACACGGAATTACCACGAGCAATAATAGCACGCAGTCATGAAGGCCATGAGCCTATCGCGAGAATTGAGTAAACCACCCTAACAGCACGATATATTGCAGCAATCTATCTATGTCCTACCCTGCGTAATATTGCTGCAATGTGTAGCAATGTTGTGGCAATATTGTAGCGCAAATTTGCTGCAATATTGCAGCAATGTTGTGGCACTACATTTCCAATATTCACCCGCCATAAAAAAAATTATTTTTTTTCGAAATTTTATTACTATTTTATAACTAAATTTGTTTCTTAAGATGCAGTCTATGATTACAAATATTTTCTCGTATTTGAAAAACACACGTTGGTGGGATTCGAACTCGGGACCTCTGGATCGTGATCCAACTGCCTTACGTGGTAGACTACTTCTTAATTTGATGTAAGTGTTACATATAGTCTACATATGTCACAACCAGCGCAAATATATAATTTTTCAAAAATTATTTTAAGAAACAAATTCAGTTTAAAAAGAGTATATAGCTGCACAAATTTTTAATATTGACATTATATCTATTATATGTATATCTATATATTATATATGCACATAGAAGCAGTACGTAAATGCATTCTACTAAATTGGTACATATAATATATAATATACGTACGTATATGTATATATATATATATATATATATATGTCTTTTAATATGTTGCAGTGCTACCTTGCAGCAATATTACTGCAAGATTGCCACAATATTGTATTTCAATATTGCTGCAATGTTGCTGCAATTTTACGTTGCAAGTGCAATGTGACAATATTGCTGCAAGATTGCTGCAATTTTACGCTGCAAGTGCAATGTGGCAATATTGCTGCAATGTTGCTGCAATATATCGTGCTGTTGCACGCGAATAACGTTCTCCAGCCAACACGGCTAATTCTCACACGCAATTACCGAAACAACGCATCCGAACATAACTATCCTAACACGAATAATACCCTATTGCAATTAGCCAACATGAACGGCATGTTGACGCGATTAATGTGCCGACGCGGACGACATTCCAACGTAAGTAATATTTGGTAATTCGATACGCCGTGAACCCCGTGTACGCGAGACGCAACCACGAGCGCGGACATTACACGAAAACGGACTCGCATTACCGAATTTTGCCAACGAATCTATCGCGATCTCCAGAGGCTTGCTATCACGTCTTTATCACGATTCCGCGGCCACGATACCATCCCGAGGCTCTTCGCTCTCGCTGCCGATCGCCATTCGATACTCGGACTCAAGGAACCGTACGTGTTGCAATATTACAAACGTTCTCCCAAACGAGAGCGCGCACCGGAGGGCGGCGTCGTGGCTTTACATGTCGGTATTACTAGCGGGCAACCTCACCGATGCCTTCTCGTAGGACTCCTCGCCGTCATCTCGTACCAAGGATCGTCGCAGCGTAACAGATTCTCCCGACTCGGGGTGGCTATCGCGAATCTTACTTAGAACGTTCGGACTCGCCGACGAACGATCAGAGAGTGTCTCGCTAAATCCGCTCGATTGCGGAATCGATGCGGCACCCCCTTCCTTAGGGGGCGCGCCTACCAATCGGGAGCGAGCTTGCAAGCTCGCGTGATTTCTCAACGCAGGATCGTCGCAAGGGTATCCTTCGAAGGCACGCAACGGTCCCTCGGCGGCGTAGCGACTCCTTCAATTTGTCCCTGGGCAGCGGACTGGACTTCGTTCTGGCCGGTGTGCCTCCGGTTTGACCTCGGGGCGGTGGCCAGCCACTCCGCGGGCCGGTATTTCGTGGAGGTAAATTGCTGAGGCTGGGTTTTCCCCGGTACCTAGGGCCCCGCTATCAGCGGCCTTCGTCCATCGCTGCCTCACGCGCCGCACGCCTGCCGCGTTGCTCTCGCCGCCCAGAATCCCAGTGGTTTCCGCTTTCGCCACCCCTCCTCGGTCCTTGATCCTCCCGGACTTTTTCCGTTACGGGTACTCCTTCGAAGATTCGCCGTGGTGTGGGTGAGGCGCCGCGCGTATTACAATTACATAAAAATAAAATAAGAGTCAGATTGCGGAAACGATATTAATTTTTCGGCCCCTGGAGATTTCGTCGTCGCCTCTCTGGTTCGTCCCTGGGCGCGAATTTCCGCGCCTTGTGACGGCGGCGGGGCACTACTACGAACCCCGATAGCACCAATATCCTATAAATATTCATATAACGTCCATGGGCATTCTGGACATAATATGGACATCCATAGGATATTGTGTGCTGTCTGGGAAGCGGCGGGCCGAAACGTCACAATATATACACGGAAATTCATGTTCGAGGACACGTCACCATTACAATAAGCAAAGTAGAATCTATAACAGTTTGTACCCTTCTCTGCAGCGAGTATACGTGGCGCAGTAGCGGAGCCTTATTTACCTAAATCAAATTCGTACATATTCGTATATATATATTTTTTCTTCCCTTCTCTTGCAAAGTACAATATCGTGTGCCGAGCGAAATCGGATACCTCCTTATGGCTAGTAACCACGATAAATATTAATATTCATACAAGGCTCGATCAATACTAAATACCAAATATTTCCTTTTTCTTTTTCTCAAGGATCTTAACGAGCAGATCTCCGACAACGCCATCATGGCAAAAGTGCTAGGCAGCCTCCCCACGAAATATAGTGCCCTGGTGACGGCGTGGGACAGTGTAGCTGTCGAAAATCAAACGATTAATAATTTACGAGAACGTTTGATAAAGGAAGAGAGTCGCTTCACGCAAAATGAAGAAACGGAATCAGCGTTTAGTGCGGTGAGTGGCACGTCCCGCCGCGGAGGTAACGGGCGACAAGACCAAAAAAAAATTATCAAGTGTGTTTACTGTAAAAAGGTTGGACACATTAGGGCGAAATGTCGAAAATTCATTGTTGAAAAAGAAAAAGATGCAGGAGAAGCAAATGTGAGTGCCCTGATAGCAACGGTCAAAGCTACAGGAGAAAAGTCGGATTTGTTCGAGAAATTTGCCTTCAATGCTTTTCATAACGGGAGAGAAGAGTTCATGAGAAAGGATGCACGCGACGTATGGTACGGAGACAGCGCCAGTTCGAGATACATCACATTTCGCCAGGATTGGTTTTCAAGCTTCTCGGAAGCATCGAGCGAGATCATACTGGGCGATGATGGGCCATGCGCGGTAAAAGGTTGTGGAACAGTGCCGATTAAAAGTTTGGTAAACGGCGCGTGGTTGTGTTTCAACATCGAGAATGTGATATACATATCATCGTTCAAGAAAAACTTGTTTTCGCTCGGAATGTGTACGGAAAGAGGTCTGAAGGTGGAACTCTCGAAGGAGTCCATACAAATTACACGTGACGGCAAAGTGATGATCGAGGGATCCAAACAGAGCAATCAGCTCTATATAGATTGTTTGTGAAATCAGCAATCAAGGACGAAGCGCACGTGGTGAGCAGCAGCAACAGTTTACGCGTGTGGCACGAGCGGTTAGGACATGTAAACGCAAAGGCAGTGCGTGATACCGCAAAGTTAGTAGACGGAATTGACATTTCGGACGAAAGCGAATATTTCTGTGAACCGTGTCAAACAGGAAAGTCGCAGTGTGCATTGTACAAAAGTACAGTGTCGCGCGTGAAACGCGTACCGGGAGAATACATACACAGTGACGTGTGTGGCCCGATGTCGGTTAGCTCTCTCGGTGACGCGAAATTCTATGTCTCATTTAAAGATGATGCATCTGGTTTTCGTCATGTGTATTTTCTAAAGCACAAGTCAGATGTGGTAGACACGTTCAAGAAGTACGCGGCGCTCGTAAAAAATAAGTTTGACCGGTCGATAAAAATTCTGCGTGTCGATAATGGACGCAAATACGTGAATGGTTTGATGAGAGACTATTTAGATCAAAATGGTATTCAACTCAAAACAACTGCTCCATATACCCCGGAACAAAATGGTCGCGCTGAACGTGACAACAGGATGATCGTGGAGTCTGCTTTGACGATGTTGGAGGCAAAAAGTTTGCCCAGATTCTTGTGGGCCGAAGCTGTTAACACGGCAGTATACTTGCTCAACAGGACTGCGACGAGTCAAGTGAAAAATGCCACGCCGTATGAGATCTGGCATGGGAAAAGGCCAGATTTATCCGGAGCAAAAACATTTGGAACCGAGGCATTCTCTCACATTCCGAAGATTCACAGAAAGGATGCAAAGGCGGAGAGAGTAATCTTCATCGGGTATGACGGTGAGTCGACAAACTACCGTTTGTACAGTACAGTCACGAGAAAAATGACTGTGAGTAAAAATGTAACATTTAATGAAACATCGAATGTCACTGAGGAGAGAGACAGAATTGCATATATAGAAATCTATGATCCAGTGGGAGTCGACAAGGACGGAGAGGAAGCAGAAACTCCAGGAGTGGATGCTGAAATTCAAGTTCCTGTAATAAAAGTTGAACATGCTGAAAAGCAGAAAAATAATCATGAAGAAGACGACGACGAGCAACAGGAGCAGCAAGCTCGCATGCTAAGGAATCGACAGGCAATTCTGCCACCTGAGCGTTTTGAAGCTCACGTCGCCGAGTACGAAGAGCCTGTTTCATACGAGGAAACAGTGAGTGGTCCAGAAAGTGCGCAATGGAAGCGTGCAATCGGTGAGGAACTCAGCGCTCACGAAAAGAATGGAACGTGGAAGATCGTTCCACTCCCACCAGGAAAGAAGACAATTGACTCGAGATGGGTCTTCAAAGTGAAGAGGACACCTTCAGGTGACGTGGAACGTCACAAAGCTCGCCTCTGTGCAAGGGGCTTCACTCAACGCGAGGGCATTGACTACCACGAGACGTTCTCTCCAGTCGTCAGGTACGAGTCACTGAGGGTTTTGCTGGCCATCGCTACGAAGAATGACTACGAAATGCATCAATTTGATATAAAGACAGCGTTTTTCTACGGCAATCTCCAGGAGAAGATTTACATGGCAGTTCCCGAGGGTCTCGACGCCAGTGGTGGTGATGGTGAGAAAATCGTGTGTAAATTGTTAAAATCTTTATATGGTCTCAAACAAGCTTCGCGCTGCTGGAACGAAAAGTTTGATCAATTTTTAAAAAAATATAAATTCAGTGCTAGTGACGCAGACAAATGCGTGTATATAGGACGAATAAACAATTCGTTAATAATTTTAGCATTGTATGTTGACGACGGGTTGATCTTTGCGGAATCCGTCGAAGCAATAAACATTGTATTGGATGCGTTAAAATCGTCGTTCAAAATAATAGTCGGTAACTCGGAAAGTTTCGTCGGTCTTCAAATCGAACGAGATCGTAAAAATAAACGCATGTTAATCCACCAAAGTGGTTATATTGATGAACTGATTAAACGCTTTAATCTGGTTGATGCAAAAGTTGTAAGTGTTCCCGTGTATCCCAATTATAAGCTCGAAAATTGTCGCGATGACGAGAAATCAGAGAATAAATTTCCTTATAGAGAAGCGGTAGGAGGCCTGAATTTTCTCGC
>NW_020214960.1:0-2556 GCF_003070985.1 Temnothorax curvispinosus | reverse complement strand
GTGGTGCCGATACCGAGAGTTCACGTGCCATAACTGCGACAAGAAAGGCCATCTAAAGATAGTATGCCGGAAAGGGAGCGCCGGATCAACGCAACAACTCAAGCTGATGCAGGAGGACAGCGGAGCAGCCCTGGTTCCAGAGACGGCACCATATTGCAACGAGTTTCACAAATTGGACTTGAGCGATGAGTATGAGTATGTAAAGTACGTGAGCGGTAAAGACGGGGCCGAGCCTATGTTTGTTGATTTAACGGTGAACGGAACTAAAGTAAGTATGGAATTAGATACGGGCACATACGCGACAGTAATTTCAGAGAAATGCTTTAATGAATGTTTCAGAATGTATAAATTGGTAAAAACAGAAAGAAATTTTAAGGTGTACAACGGTGACACCTTAAAACCAATCGGGAAATTAACGAATCTAACAGTCAAATTAGAAAGTAAAACAAGAATATTGGAATGTTTTATTTTACCGGGTACGGGACCAGCATTGATCGGACGACAATGGTTACAAGCGTTCGGGTTATGGCCATTACGTTTAAGGGACAAAGATGAAAATAGTCTTAATAAAATTGATGTCGAAAATGTAGCTAACTATTTTTTCAAAAAATACAGTGAATTGTTTAGCGATACCCCAGGAATGTATAATAAAAGTAAAACAAAAATACACTTGAAAACCGACGCGCGCCCAATAGCCCTTAAATGTAGACATGTCGCGCATGCGTTAAAACCACTAATAGAAAAAGAGCTAGATAGATTAGTCAAATTGGGGCATTTGGAGCCGGTAGAAACTAGTGAATGGGCCACGCCCATAGTACCAGTTTTCAAAAGTAACGGTAATATCAGACTATGTGGAGATTTTAAGCTCACGTTAAATCCCTACGTAATTATCGATAAATACCCACTGCATACAATTGATGAAATTTTTGCAAACATGCAAGGAGGCACATTGTTTTCCGAGTTGGATTTAACGCACGCGTACATGCAATTCCCAGTAGATGAAGAATGTTTGCATCTGCTTACAATTGTAACACACAAGGGCTTATTTAGATATAAGAATATCCCAGAAGGTGTCTCACCAGCACCAGCGGATGTGCAGAAGAAAATGGACGAATGTCTAAGGGGAATAGACGGCGCAATTGCGTATCTCGATAATATCTATGTAACGGGTCGCACTAAAGAAGAGCATAAGGCGAATTTGGAAAAGGTTTGCGAAAGATTACAGGAATGTGGACTACGAATTAATAAAGAAAAAAGCAAATTTATGCAAAACAGAATCGAAATACTAGGGTACGTAATAGACGAAAACGGGTTGCATAAAGCAAAATCTAAAGTACTTGCAATGATAAACGCCCCACAACCGGAAAACCATAAAGATTTAGCGTCGTTTCTAGGGCTTGTAACATTTTACTCGCGATTTTTAAAGAATAGGGCAGCGAAATTGACTCCATTATACGAACTGTTAAACAAAAAAGAGTTCGAATGGAACAATGAGTGTACAAAAGCGTTCGAATGGCTGAAAAACGAACTAATTTCACCACGCGTATTAGCACATTACGATCCAACAGAGCAGATAGTGTTAGCGTGCGATGCATCGGATTATGGAATTTCCGCAGTGTTGTCTCATAAATACAAAAACGGCACGGAGAAGCCGATTGCATATGCGTCTAGGAAAATAGGGAAAAAAGAATTAAGCCGTACAATACTCGACAAAGAAGCGATGGCGATAGTCTACGGATTTAAAAGATTCTATGAATTTATCTTTGGAAAAGTGATTATTCTGAGAACAGATAATAAAGCCTTGCAATTAATTTTAGGCCCGCGCAAAGGAATACCAATAACAGCTGACAATCGTTTCCAAAGATGGGCCTATTTCCTATCAGGATTCCGGTACACTATAGAACATGTAAAATCGGAAGCAAATGCAAATTGCGATGCGTTATCTAGACTTCCAATTGAAGATAAAGTTAACGATACACTGTTGTCAGAGGTAGAACCGAACTTTTTGCATATAAACTTTTTCGAAGAAGGAGTACAAACTTTTGATCACAAAATGTTAGCAGCCGAAAATAAAAAAGATAACACGGTTAGCAAAATAATAAAGTATGTATTGAGCAAATGGCCAGATGCAAAAAAATTATCGGATAACGAAAAATGTTACTATGCAAAGCGATTAGAATTAACAGTTGAAAAAAAAATGTTTATTTTGGGGGTTACGAGCCGTCATCCCGGAAAATATGAGAGTGCCAATATTAAACGAATTACACGCCACGCATTTGGGAATTGTAAAAATTAAAATGTTTGCGCGCTCGTACGTCTGGTGGCCAAGAGTAGACTCGGATATAGAGACATTGGTAAATGGATGTAAAATTTGTTTGATTCAACATAAAAAGCCGCCACATACGCCATTAACGACATGGCCTTGGCCGACGAAAACGTGGAGTCGCATTCATTGTGATTTTGCTGGGCCATTTTACGGTAACATGTATTTGATTATTATCGATGCGCACTCAAAATGGCCTGAGGTAATTAACTTTAAGAATAATACAAAGACAT
>NW_020214959.1:0-5368 GCF_003070985.1 Temnothorax curvispinosus | reverse complement strand
AGTAAAATGTTAAAGCCATAAAATGAATATAATACGAAACCTAATCACGCGTCTGCACGTAAGCTTGTTTATTAATTGTCAAGAAAAAAGAATAGTTTTCGTACAATTTTATAAGTTTCTGTCTGAAGTGCTTTTTTTATCTGAATATTTCTTTATTTAAAAATGGCATGCAAGAATTCTCAATGTGTCATTTCTTGCCTCTGATGTTACGATTTAACATGGTCGCGACGAGTACTCAGGAATCTTAAAAGAAGAAAGATATCGCGGATATATACATAAGTTTCAGTATATATTAATTAAGAAACGGATTTTTCATAATTTACTGTTTAAGAAACATAATCGAAATAATTAAGACATACTAAACATATTAATATATTTATTCTATTATTATAGAGTGTATCTGTTCGTCACAATGGTGAGAGCTATCATCTCTATTGGAGTGCTGTGGATAATATATAAGTGGATTTGCTCTTGTATATTATAAAATTGCTTAATCCAACACGTATGCTTTCCGAAAATTTTAACAGAGAACGTTATGCAAGTGTAGCCTTTATTTTTGCTTTATATGATAAAACCTTTCTTAGGTATATAATTCTTCTTCCAAAATGGTAGAAATAATTTTATTTTTAATGTGTTATTTTTGGGGATATAGTTAAAAACAAATAAAATATCTTTGCAAGAGACTTTTCTTTATAAATGCTTCATGTATGTATACATTCTATTTCAATAGCTCTTCTTTATGCTTTATAGGGTTTCCAGTCAAAATGTCTCTCCTAAATGATCTCATACAAAAAAGTCTCGGGAAAAATATCTCAGTCCAAAAAGTCTCAGTCCAAAAATATCTCAGTCCAAAATGTCTCAGTCCAAAAACATCTCAGTCCAAAATGTCTCAGTTCAAAAATATCTCAGTCCAAAAATATCTCAGTCCAAAATGTCTCAGTCCAAAAATATCTCTGACAATAATTAACTTCGAAGATACATCATACAATTAATATTACACAATATCATTATAATCAATTACATCTTACAAATTTTTATTACAAAATATCATTATAAAAAATTAATATTACATTTAATTAATATTAGGACAGTTGTAAACTCATGTGACAACTCGTCTCGCGTGGAAAGTATATATGCGTGGAGGCAGTAGGTTCCGCCCCCCTGCGGGGGCTCCATTATTATTAAACTAGACACATAGTGTGCCTTCAAAGTACATGCATGAACTTTCCACGCGTGGAAAGTTGTAACCCATGTGGCACCTCGTTTCGCATGAAAAGTGTATGCGTGGAGGCAGTAGGTTCCGCCCCCTGCGGGGGGCTCCCTAATAAATAAATAAATAAAATAAACAATTTACAACTTCTACAATGTTAAATTATGCGCGATGCCACGTAAATAAACAACAATTTCAATTGAGATATTTTTGGACTGAGATATTTTTGGACTGAGACATTTTGGACTGAGATATTTTTGGACTAAGACATTTTGGACTGAGATATTTTTGGACTGAGACATTTTGGACTGAGATATTTTTGAACTGAGACATTTTGGACTGAGATATTATAGACGAGATATTTTTGCTGAGATGTTTTGGGCTGAGATAAAATGAGGGGTCACCGCTTTATAGATATACATATATCCGTATATCTGTATATGTATTATGTATAGGTACGCAAAAGGATAGATCAATATATTGAAAATATTATAATGAAAAATTCAACTGGTAATAATATTTAGTTATTACTGTTATTAGAAAATATGAGTTGTTAAACCTCAATTGTAGTAAATCATTTTAACCAACATTATAATATTCTGTTTATAATAATAATGTAATAATATTATATTAATTAATATAATAATATTTATAAATATTGAGCATATAACAGCCGCCGTCCGATTTCTTTAAAATTTTCAAATTTTGTGTAATTTAGGTTGTAAAAAAAGATCCTGAGAAGGAAAATGGTCGTTCATGTTTCGTTTATTTTTAATTAATTATACTTAAAATATCACGATCGTGATTTCGTGGTATAGAGATAAATAATTCTTATCGCTCGAGAAAGATCCTATTCTCGATAAATTCCTGACTTTCGTGCGTTATTAATTTATTTAAAAATTATACAACATTGCCAATGCCCGGAACTCTTTAGAAATTGTTTTAGTATGCTTAGAACTGTACAAAAAATATTTTATATAAGCCAGAACTCCGAGATTTTCTACAGCGTCTCACCCACATACCCGTAAATGCGTCTTTCTTGGGCGATAAAAATTATTTAAAATATGAATAAATAATGCTTATCGTCAGAACTCTTTAGAAATAAACGTTAGAACACGTTCAGAACTATACGAGAATTATAATAGAACTCACTGTTACCCATGTGTATTGTTTATTTAAGAAAGTGTTTTTATTTTTATCCAATTATCCTTCTGTTGTTGCTCGTAATTTGGCCGCTTGAACATGCATAGGTAAAATAAATTTAATAAGAGTGCAAGAAACATTATAAACTACCATTTTTTTCTCAATATAGTTAATAATATAATTATTGGTATGCATTTAAATATTAAATTTAAAATTTATTATGTAAAGTAAAAATTTTTAATGTAAGACTTTTTTAGATAAAAAAGCATAGAACGGTGATTTCTATACATTACATTTACGAATTTTAGTTTTTATGTTTATAAATATTTATTTAATTAATTATATTTGCAATCTTTATTTTCTTTATATATTTATAAATTTCAAATATATATACACATATATATATATATATTTATTTATTTATTTAATTATAAATATAAAAATTAAAATTTGTATATAAGCAAATGTAACGTATATAGCGGGTATAGCGTATCGTCGATTTGTCAACTCGAGACTCGGCACTCGGCGAGACACGAGACGCAATACCCGAAATGCGTGGCATCGTGGTATAAGCCGGCAAGCCGGCCCGTGCAAAGCGGCAACGTCACAGCTCAAGAGAGACAGCAGATCGTATGTCTGCTCTTCTCTCCCCGCTCGAAGCTTGCCGAGGGCCTAGCGTACACGGACAGAGGAAAGGCTTGCGCGACCAACATATTCCCTCCATCTGAGTAGTTCGAACACGAACCATAGCATGGATACGAACTCATGTATCGTTACCCGAGTCCTCTCTGATCGTTACCGAGCGTAACGCCGTAGTTGACGTCCACTTTTTCAGAGGGCAGATTAGGACAGACGTCCCCCGAAGCCGGATGGCCGCTCTCAGGTTTCTCTCTGCTAGTATATAAAACCATATATGACTATATAAAGTTATACTTAAAGTGATTTAGCCATATAATATTGTTCAAGATTATATTTCCTTTTCTTATATGACCATATATAATTATATATTTACTAATATGAAAAAATAAGAGGTATTTTTTCCCGAGTATATAAATCATATATGCTTATGGCCATGTATAATTATATATTCTCATATATGGCCATATAATATTGTTTAAGATTATATTTTCCATTTTTATATGATCATATATAATCATGTATCTACTAATATAAACTAATATGAATAAATAAGAGATTTTTTTCCCGGGTTATGCGGTTTTAGACATGTGTGTATGTGGTGCTGGGTAAGGTTTTTTTTTATAATAACTCGCTTTTTATTTTACAGATAAGTTAGAATAAAGAAGTTTTTTCTTTTTGTAATCGCGCGGCGCGACGTTGGCCCAATAAGCTTATTTTGTAACGAGCCGGCACTGGTTTCTGACATTCACCCGACATTAAGAAAAAATTATATTCGTATATCCGATTCAAAATTTTATTACCTACTCTTTTTAAACTGAATTTGATTCTTAAAAATTTTTGAAAAATTTAAAAAATTATATATTTGCGCTGGTTATGACACATGTAGACTATATATAACACTTACATTTAATTAAGAAGTAGTCTACCACGTAAGACGATTGGCTCACGATCCAGAGGTCCCGAGGTCTCGAGTTCGAATCCCATCAAGGTAAGTGTGTTTTTCAAGTACAAGAAAATATTTATAATCATAGGTAGCATCTTAATAAACAAATTTAGTTAAAAAGTAGTAATAAAATTTCAAAAAAAAAAAATTTTTTTTATGTCGGGTGAATTTCCTCATTAGAGAGTGTTTTAATTCTAGTATTTTCTTGTAATCTACTGTACTCAAATAGATATAGAAATGTGTAGAATATCAGTATTAGTTGTAATTTGACGTAGTTTTACCGAAAAATTTATAGGTCAAAATGCACTAAAAAAATACAAAAATTTACAAAAGTGTTCCAATTCTAGCATTTTCATGCAGAATTTTGTAGTACTTCTTAAATTCATGTAGAATTTAATAGATTCTGGCAATTATATTTTATAGTTTTTTGTAGTACACTTTTATTTTTTTTGTAGAAATATTTCCGCCAGGGCATTTACGTGATTTTATAATAATTATATATTTTAATTATTATTTACTATTGTTTGAGATCGTAACGACTCGCGAAACAGGCGTGACTCAGATAGATCATCTTGCATCAGTCGCATCGTAAAACCACGTTAGATTGCATGAAAATTGCGACGCACGCATGAAAAATGTTCGCATAATGCCTCGCATCAAATTCGTCGCGTTGATGTTCAACATAGCATGGATCTTTCTAGCATTCGCAATTTGGAAAGTTAGCCGACATTCACTCGGCGAAAACAAAGTCAAGTAAACAAGCTAAGACAAAGGAAAGGTCCATGCTATAACCATTGCGTGAAAAACAAGTATCGATATCGGCCGATCATCACGTGCAAACAGTGACGTCAGCGCAATAACGTAGGGCTCCGACGGCCAATCACCCTCCCGAAATTCGTAGAAATTTGTCTGGAGGGAGTTTCGCCTCGAAAATGATAAAACGACCGCCGCCTCGGCGCGGAATCGATTTCTCGCTCGTAGATCACCCGCTAAAGTATATCGTATACGACCGCTTGTACTTCAACCGTATTTTCGCACTCGCGTAACCGCTCGCCGCTCTTGCCGTGCTAACCATTGTGCGCGCTCACGGCTTTTTCCTTCACTGGAAATATTGAAACTCTGTAAATAACTTGTACATATTTGATTTGGAACATTATATTCTTTATTTTTCATTTGTACTTCCTGTTCATTTTTTATCTTTTGTGGTCGTCTTGTTACCTCGCGCTATACCGCGCAACCGCGTGCTCTCGAACATTTCTGGTCTTTCGAGCCGGATCATACCGGCAACCGCGATTTCGGGAGTGCCTCCTCAACAAGTGACCGCCAACATGAGCTTGGAACAGAGCGCCTTGCTGAGCAGCCAGCACGACATCCACGGCCGCATCTCCCGCGCCATGGACAACCTCCGGAAGCTGGGTGCAGACAAGCTCACC
>NW_020214958.1:0-1782 GCF_003070985.1 Temnothorax curvispinosus | reverse complement strand
CCCCCCCCTTCACCCCCCCTCGGAGCCCCCGGGCCTGAATCGGCTTAGCCTACCTATTCGTTTTTTCTCAGGAACGTTACTCAAACCTCCACAATGCTACCCTTCTCTTCTCACTTTAACCCTTTGGACCAACAGTTTAACGTCTCTTCCAAAAGACGGAGCCCAGTTTCCATCTAGAAATACCTTCTCTCCGCTAGATGGGGGGGGGGGGGCAGCGTGTTTCTGCTGAGAAAATTCTTGAGAAAATTCTCAGTGGCCTAGCGGGATTCGAATCCGGCTATTGCAACCTGCTCCGGATTACGATTCTGGCGCTCTACCCACTAGACCAGCCGTCTCCCCCTGACATTTTTAATATAAAATATGAAATATCTCGTAAAGTATTCATTTTTCGATAACTTTATCTTTATACTTTTGTACGTAGAATAATAAAAAAAATCGAATGTTGAAAAAAAGCAGAAAAAAAATTATTTTAAAAAATTTAATTGCATTTTGTAGACGCATTTAATTTCGCAAAATTACAAATGTAAAAATTAATATTATTAATCGATTCCTTTCATTATTCTACGTATAAAAGTGTGAAGTTAAAGTTGTCAAAAAGTGAATACTTTATGAGATATCTCATTTTATATTAAAATTAAAAATTGGGTAGATCTTATCAATAGCATGCATTCCAAGCAGCATAGTAGTACCATCGTTTAGCCAAAAATTATTCCACCAGGATGGGCTAATATAATTACCATACCAATGATGTGCCATTTCACGCGCTACTAAACTCGCCACTCTTATTTTTTGCATACCAGGATCTAATCCTTTATCATAAACAATATCTGTTTCCCTATACAAAATGAGTCCCCAATTCGCGATGCCGTTGTCTGGAAGAGCTGGAATTACAACAATATCTAACGATTGTGGATTCATTTTTGCGATTTCAAATTTCTCATGAAAATGTCATGAAAATGTCATGACAAAATTTAAAATATCAAGATATTTTTAACAAAAGATAACTTTATCTTAATGTTTTAAAAACTTCTCTACAAAAATATGACAAAAATAAATAAAGGGTTTCCGTTTAAAGATCTCAATGTGACCTTGATGTTACTTTCCAAAGATCGTTCAAGGTCAAATCAATATCACTACATAATGAATAACTTGATACCCTACAACTTTTGTTTAAAACATTTCTTCCAAAAACGTCATCTTTCCGAGATAATCCAGTGTCCAGACCTTTTTGTTACACCCTGTATAACTAGCAAATAATTCTTATTAATTAAAGTAACAAATGTAATGTCTCTAATAATAATTATTATTCAAGTTGGTAATTATTTATGCAAGTCTCCAAATAACTTAAACAAAAATTTTTAATGTATCTATAGCTATTAAATAATAATCAAATTAACAATTTTTTTACTTTTGTTTATCCATCATCTATAAGCTCACAATGTACAAAATAACTTATATTTCTGTGATTGTCTTTTGTATTTTAGATATAAGGCGAATTGATGAAAATGCTTTTATAACAAATAACTAACATTTTTTTATTCATAAAAAAATACTTGACTTATGCAAATTATATCTTTATTATAATTTATTTTTATATAATTATATCAAAGATATTTAAGGAGGTTCGAGATGGCTTCATCGGAGTAGTGGGACGCGGGGGTTCTGGCAACAGCACACTAGCGTTTGAAATAGTGGGAGAGAAGGGGATTGCTCTGATTGGTCGCCACGTGTATAGTGCGTGCTGCTGTTCACGTCGTTCACGACCGTGGCAGTCTAGCAGAC
>NW_020214957.1:0-1429 GCF_003070985.1 Temnothorax curvispinosus | reverse complement strand
GTCAATTTCTTATGGCTTAGGGCTGAAATCGCCTATTGCAAACTGCGACTTATGCCCGTATCACACTAGCGATTGGCGATTGCGTCTACGTTTGCGTTTACGTCTCTTGACCAAAGTAGCTCAGAAATAAGTAGCTGCTGGAGATTGCGATTTGCGATTTCCGTTTTGATTGGTTAAAAGACGTAGACGCAAACGTAAACGCAATCGCCAATCGCTAGTGTAAAACGGGCATTATGCGCATCATGTGTGCACCCAGGGGCACCGTTCGAGGCGAATAGACAGCGGTGCGCGCGCGCGCGCCTTTGGTGCGTAAAAGAGCGGGAAGAAAGCCATGAGCCGCGCCCTCATTGCAACTTAGAAGCAACACTGTTTGGCCGCGAAGTTGTAATATCGCATCACTGCCTCAGCTCAAGCCGGCTATAGCATCCTCCGTCTTTTGTGCATTCTATCTGCCTTATCTATTTTATCTGCGATCACCTGAACGACAATTTTCCCGACAATTATTCTCGACAATTTCCTAACCATGTCGGGAATAAAGTTGAATGACCGTGAGTGTGTACTAGTACAGTTTATTAACGAAAGGAAGAAGCCGGTGCAGGTTGGCTTTCAAACTTGGCTTAAAGACAAAGAAAATATGGATCTTGCTAATATTGTGGACACTGAGGTGATTATACGGTGGCCTGTGAAGATAGAAATTCGGTGTGCGAAGACCATGACGCGGATCTTGCAAAATCACGACCGGTGGGAAGATCTGGTTGTAAAAGTCAGAGCTGTCGGTGGTATGTATTGTCTATTTATAAGCTTATATATTTTTCATTATTAAAAATTATATTAACTTTTATTCCCACTGCAGTTAATTACATGACTCTAACACGCGTATATTTTAATATGTACTTACAAATCTCGCAATAAAATATTAAACTGTTATCATCTTTTATTTTTCGCAATTAATTATAAATCGATAATAAGTTATTTTAAATGCATTTATTGTTTTAAAGTTATAATTTTATTAAAATATTTCAAATAAATTTATTAATTAAATATGGTCAGAAAAAAAGTTTGTCTCATGTATAATAACTTTACAACGCAAATTATTACATGATTGCAATAAAAATAAAATTTAATGCTAAATAGTAACAAATAAAAAAGTTCTTAAAAGTTTTAAAATGTCAAAATTTCTTATAGATAATATGATTAATTTGTTTTTTAATATGCACAAAAATACGAACAAATGTTTTTTGTAGCTATTAAATACTTGAGAAAGAGTTAATTAATGCTTATTATAGGGTTCAATAGGATTAGGCTAACTTCACTTAATTTTTGTCATAATTTTACCTACTTTGTGTATGTGTGTTTTAAGTGAGAAAACATCTACTTTGCATATTTCCTTTCAGAGTGGACAGTCATGTGCCAACAAGCAAATAACATC
>NW_020214956.1:0-1125 GCF_003070985.1 Temnothorax curvispinosus | reverse complement strand
TCCACCAAGCCCTCCCTTACTCCCCTTTTCCTCATGGCTTCCACCAGAATCCTCCTGTCCACCGAGTCAAAAACTGCTTTTAAGTCCACGAACATCACCACCATCTTCCCTTTCTTCTCATTTACTTGCCTGTTTATCAGGTAATTCAGTACGTAAATGTTGTCCGTGGTCCCAACCCCTCTTTTAAACCCTATCTGACTCGGTGGCAGCAAGTCCTTCTCTTCAACCTCCTTCCTCAACCTTTTCGCCAACACGGCAGTATACACTTTGTATGCCGTTTGCGCTAACGTCACCCCTCTGTAATCCCTCACTCTTTTCCCCTCCCCCTTTTGTTCTATAGGCACTATAATTCCCTCCCTCCTATCTTCCGGCCAACCCTCTCCCTTCCACACTCTATTGCACACTTCCCATAGCCATTCTTTCACTACCTCCCCTCCAAACTTCCAAACCTCATTTGGAATTCCATCACTTCCCATCGCTTTCCTCTCTCTAAGCTTCCTCACTACCTCCCACACCTCTTCTCTCCTTATCTCCTCTTCCTCCTCCTCCTCCTCCCTCCCCTCCCCTCTTCTTGTTCTCATCACCACCCTCTCTTTCACTCCTCCCAACAGCTCTTTAAAGTACCCATCCCATTCTTGCATACTAATTCCCTCATTCACCCTCCTTCTCCTCTTTCTCTCCCTGTTTACCACTTTCCATACCTGCCCCTCCGTCCTGATCTCCTTTACTTCCGCTTCCCATTTCTCCATTTCTCTTCTTTTCTTCCCTTCACATAGCTTCTTGTATCTCTGTTTTTCCTCCCTGTAACTGTCCCCCTCTCCCCCTTCCCTTCTCCATTTCCTTAACATGTTGCCAACTCTCTTTTTTCCCTCCCTACATTCCTCATCCCACCAGCCCCTTCCTCCGCTTCTTTTGCCCCTCCCATTCACTTCCCTTAATACCTCCCTTATCTTCCCCTTCAGCCCCTGCCACTCCTCCTCCACTCCCCCTCCCTGAGCTTGCCTGTCCCCCATTAACTCTCTAAATTTTTCCCTGCCCTCTTCTGACCAGTCTCCTCTCCCACTTCCGCTCCTTCCCTCCTTCCCCTTATCCATACCTTCCTCCCACCCTTCCACCCACGCCGTC
>NW_020214955.1:0-1039 GCF_003070985.1 Temnothorax curvispinosus | reverse complement strand
AAACAAAAATTATGCGCGAAAAGCTCTTCCATCGAGTCTTTACACGAACGGTCTTGTGCAACAAAACAGAAGGGATAAAAAGGGGCCTATAGTTCACCTATAGTTCAAATTGACGACTTTGTTGAAGAGGAAAGCGCGTCCCGTGGCACCCGTGAAGCGTGTGCTCACGAGTTGTGACCTGTTGGTGAGATTGGTGTCGCAGGAGGCGCAGGAGAACAGGCGACTGCCACCGATGTGCTCGAGGAATATCACTCCCATTGCGAAAGGCAGCTGTCGGGACAACCTGTCTGCGATCGATCCGCGAACGGACGGCGTTTATTTATCTCTGGCGAATCGATGAGAGTCGATACGTTGCTGGAAACGAAAGTCACACAACTGTCAATGCTGCCATATTTCTCTCTTTCTTTCTCTCTCTCTTGTTGCTTGTGTACGTGCGTCGTTCGTGTGTGCTTGCCAAATGTATACCAACATTACCGACAGTCGGCGGTGGAATGGGAAGAATGTTTTTATAGTACGTCACGGCTCATCGGAATATATAGAGGCGAAACATCCAGCGCACTTTCAGCGCGAGATAACGAACGAGGAAACACGTACAATACTTGATTCAAAACTGCAACACTTTGACACTTGTGTTTCATCTGTGTGTAAAGGATTAAATTAATTAAATGTAACATTAAAAAACATTAAAATACACGATATGAATTAATCAACAAAATAATTTGATTTTTTAACTAGCGTGAATATTTAGATGTAAGAAATACCTAGATTCAATCCGGCAGTACCCAACTTCGGGTGCGCGGGAATAAATAAATTTCAGTAGACATCCGTGAAGCTGTGAAAGATTTAATTTGTATTATAAAATTGAAAATAAATATATTAATATAAATAATTATTATTCGAGTAAATTGTATATAAAATATAGAATATATAATTATATAAATAATAGACATATACAAACATAATGTATTATCTTTATTATCTTTATTAAATATATAAGTTATCCAATGCCTGTTTAATAAATTCATCTTTATATATTGCA
>NW_020214954.1:0-2896 GCF_003070985.1 Temnothorax curvispinosus | reverse complement strand
AGCCGCAAGCTGGTACAGAGCCGGATTTTCCATTTTGGCTCTTAAAAAATTTATAATAAATAAAATACGGACTCGCAGCTAAGCAACCCGACAGAGGTCGGTAGTGTTACTCCTGTCGACCCTTAACAAATTATTTATGTTTTGTTAACTTAAACGCTTAATAACTGTAACAGAAATAATTTGTTAAAGCAGAGAATAGTTGGTATATGAAAAGTACATGTAAATATGAACTTTTCATATACCAACTATTCTCTGCTTTAACAATTTTATTTCTGTTTCATTAACTTCAACACTTAATATCTGTAACATAAATAATTTGTTAAAGCAGAGAATAGTTGATATATGAAAAGTAAATATTTTTGTGTACTTTTCATATACCAACTATTCTTTGCTTTAACAAATTATTTATGTTTCGTTAACCTAAACGCTTAATATTTGTAACAGAAATAATTTGTTAAAGCAGAGAATAGTTGGTATATGAAAAGTACATGTAAATATGAACTTTTCATATACCAACTATTCTCTGCTTTAACAATTTTATTTCTGTTTCGTTAACTTCAACACTTAATATCTGTAACATAAATAATTTGTTAAAGCAGAGAATAGTTGATATATGAAAAGTAAATATTTATGTGTATTTTTCATATACCAACTATTCTCTGCTTTAACAAATTATTTTTGTTTCGTTAACTTAAACGCTTAATATTTGTAACAGAAATAATTTGTTAAAGCAGAGAATAGTTGGTGTATGAAAAGTACATGTAAATATGAACTTTTCATATACCAACAATTCTCTGCTTTAATAATTTTATTTCTGTTTCGTTAACTTCAACGCTTAGTTACACTTCTGACTTACCAACCAAACAGTTGTCACGTGATCTGCTGCATGCGCGTGCGGCCGCAGGGCATGGTCGTAGTCGCTGCATCTCGTCGGTATGACAGGAATCATGCGAGCAATTGATAATGAGAATGAACCACAGCGGCTATTTTGTATAGATGGGTTTGCAGGTAGTGGGAAAACCTATTTGTTTAACACATTTTTGAGTGTCATCCGAGGAAGAAACGAGAAAGTTCTACCATGTGCATCAACTGGTATTGCTGCCACACTTCTAAAAGGAGGAAGAACATATCACTCCTTGTTCAAACTTTCCATTCCAATTGATGATAGTGCTAAATCTAATATCAGAGGAAACTCGAAAGCTGCACGAGAACTGATCTCTGCTAAATTATTATATGGGATGAAGTGAACATGACTATAGGACATGCCTTAACAGCAGTGGATAAACTCCTCAAGGATTTGATGAAAAATTCCCAACCATTTGGAGGAAAAGTTATTTTATTTGCAGGAGATTTTAGGCAAAATCTACCAATAGTGCCACATGCACATAAAGCAGCAATAATTGAGTCGACTGTTAAATATAACCCGATATGGAGGAATGTAAATCAAGTTAAACTCCAGCAAAATATGAGAACTGGAGAGGAAAAAAAATTTGCAAGTTGGCTGTTGGAACTCGGAGAAGGTAAATTGTCTAATACGGATGGATTACATCCTGAGACAATTGAAATTCCTCAGGATTTTATATCAAAAGGATCTCTTATAACTGAGATTTTTGGTGATAAAATTAACATGGAACAAATCAAAGTTAACTATGATCGAGTAATCCTTTGTCCTAAGAATGAGGACACATTCAAAATTAATGACGAAATCCTTTGTCTAATGGAAGGAGAAACAAAGGAATATCTCTCAATTGACTCTATTGTGAGTGATGATCCACAGGAGCAATTAAATTTCCCGACTGAATTTTTGAACTCTTTGACACCCTCTGGAATGCCAGTTCATCGACTAAAAATAAAAATCGGTGCTACAATTATCCTATTAAGGAATTTGAATACCAAGAAAGGGCTATGCAATGGAACAAGATTTATTGTTACTGATTTGAAACCTAATCTTATTTATGCGTAGGTTCTAACTGCCCCAGCTCGAAGTCAAATTGTCTTCTTACCAAGGATAGATTTCCTTTCAAATGACTCGGAACTCCCGTTTAAGCTCAAACAAAGACAGTTTCCTATTAGAATGGCATTTACTATGACAATCAATAAATCACAGGGACAAACTTTAGAAAAAGTTGGGATTTATCTGCCACAACCTGTATTTGCTCATGGACAACTCTATGTAGCATTCTCAAGAGCAACTAAAAGAAATAATGTCAAAATTAAGATCGATGAAAACAGCAATCAAGGACAACTTATTGAGGGAAATTCGAAATCTTTTACAAAAAATGTTGTATATCGAGAAATTTTGTAACAAAGCTGCTACTTATATCGAGGGTGGGGGCCGGGGGAGGTTTTTAGCCGGTGCAAGTCTGGCACAACCCTAGGGACCGGCCCTAGAGTATGCATTAGGCATTTTCCTCCTCCAACGAAAAAAAAAAAAAAAAGGCCCAATATCTCAAAATTTACGGATATTAAAAAATTCACGATGAAAAATTGAAACTTTTTAAAAATAAAAAAAAATGTATTTAAATTAAAAATTAGTATTAAACTGAGAGTAAAATAAAGGTTGAATCTAAAAAAAAACGAAGATGTAGATTACAGTTTAAGAAGAAAAAATAACAAATTTAGTGTTTCAAATTAATGGGTGAATTTAAAGCATATATAATTAATATACAGATAGATTTATACCCGCGCCAAGCGCGGGCCGAAAAGCTAGTTACTTATATAAAGTTGCACAATACTCGCGAACCGAATCTGTACGCAATATAGAGAAAAATCGTATATTTTTATAAGCAATTAATTATTTTATTTTCTTTTAGTTATTTATCTAGAAAGCGACGAGATGTAGACTATGTTCCAAAATTCACTACCAGTGCTAAAAATCTATAATAAAATGTAACAT
>NW_020214953.1:0-7824 GCF_003070985.1 Temnothorax curvispinosus | reverse complement strand
TAATGAGCGATAAAGATAGAATGATGCAATAGCGCTAATAGCGCGCTCCTTGAGTGCAGCCACAGTTATATTGGAATTTTTTTTATAACTTTGGCAAATTTAATATAATATAGATCATCATGATACAGATTATAGAGGGAAAGATTCTTGATGCTTTTTGTTTTAAAAGTTTTTATTGAAAAGTATGTAAATTGTAAGGAGTGTCGTAAGAATGTTAAAAACTACGAAGCTGTTGTCGCGTGTGATTTTACAATGTTATGTTTTATTAATTTTGAAATAATTTATATTTTATGTTACAACGTGTTATAAAAGTATAAATCTGTTAAAATTGACAATTTTTTATTTATCATTTTCTTTCCGTATTTCTCAGAGAGATACAAAATCTTTTTTAAAGAGATATTGTAAAACAAGAAATACCGTGAAAGCAAAATCTTCGTAAAGTTTAATACTTACTGTAAAACTTAACTTTTTAGTTACGACGTATGACGGGTCAGATGTTAGCGTGGATTGGAATTTTTTAGAATGCATTTATCAGAACCGAAATGCTGTGCCAACTAAGGTTCCAGAAGAAGACAGAAAAAATTTCAAATTTGATCCATCCAAATATTATGACGCCGTAATCATGCCGTGGTATAGAAGTCAAGACCAACCACAGGTAAATTCATATAATTAGGTATAAATTAAATATATTGAAATGTAAAGCTCTTGTGTATTTTATGATCTTTCGCGGTACTTTTTCCTTTTTTTCCCCTCCTTCAGTACTTCTATGTAGCGGAAATATGCGCAAACTTAAATCCAAAGTCTTCTTTTCCCGGCCACGACTATAGCACTTTCGAAGAGTATTACTTGAAGAAATACGGTATACAAATACAAAATCTAGAGCAATCGTTGTTAGATGTGGATCATACATCAGCTAGACTAAACTTTTTAACTCCTAGGTAAGGCCTATGTGAAACAACTATTTATCGAGACATTCACATCTTGTAAACAACGATCTAATAATTTGTTTATTCTAGATATGTAAATCGCAAAGGCGTCGCGTTGCCTACGAGCAGCGAGGAGACAAAACGCGCGAAGAGAGAAAATTTAGAGCAGAAACAGATTCTTGTTGCTGAATTATGCGCCATTCATCCTTTTCCAGCGTCTTTATGGAGACAAGCGGTTTGCTTGCCCTGCATATTGTATAGAATTAACGCCTTGTTGCTCGCTAATCAAATACGATGTCAAGTTGCACATATGATAAATTTAGGGCAACAAAATCTGAATTCAGGTACGCGATCGCTTGAAATTTGCATACGTATTTCGAGGAGACGTATTTCATTTCCGTCTGTCGATTCAATAATGAATTAGAATTAGACAATTCCGAAATGATGCGAGTGTGTGTGTGTGAGAGAGAGAGATTAATATTTATCGGTTAATCTCTTCGATAAATTATTCTAGATTTTGAATGGCCGGCGTTAGACTTTGGGTGGAGCTTGGCAGAAGTATTGAAAAGATCAAAGGAAACGGAGAAAGCAAAACAGACTAAAAATGAAAATGCACAGGACAACTCGTCTTTGAACGGTATAGACGTTAGCGAGTGTGACGAGAATACGCCGTCTGGCCAAGACGTGAACGATAAACAACAGGTATCGTGCAACGAGATTGAAAAACAAATAGAATTGGAGTCCGACAATGCCCGAACCGATGAGGTAGAAGAAGATGTTGCCGATGAGCAGAAGGATGACGAGCTGGAGATTGGTACATGGTCGAACGACATGGCATGGTCCAACGACGTGACGATGAGTTCCACGGATTATGATGTGAATAATCTGCAATCGTTTCCTCTAAATGTGACGGTCTTGCCGCAAGATTTTGGTTGGAATGACATTCGATACGGCTCGCCAACGTACGAATCCGACTTGGATGGTTACGAATCAGATGACATATACAGCGATGGCTTTGTCGACACGTCTGATGAAAGTGAGGATGAAAGTAGAGGCTTGAAGATTGCTTACATGGGAGAAAATATTGCCGAAGCTGTGGAGGATGAGAAACAAATATGTAAGCAGGAGATTAATAAAAAGATCTTGGATCTTTTGGAGACGGAGAAGAATTTCGATAATAATTTTTGGATGTATGCGGAAAAGGACGAAGAGTTATTACTTGCGAAGCATAAGGAAGCGCATTATGAGTTCGCCAAGAGAAAGGAACGCGATATAATGACCGACGGTACTTTCATATCTTGCAATTCTGAAATTACGATTAAGAGGAGAAACTCGTCGAGTTGTCAAACTGAGAGCGAAAAACCGAATTATAAACATAAAGATTACATAGAAACTGTTGTAAGAAAATTTACTATCCAAGTATTAAATAAGAAGTCTACTGAACCTGCTCGCATGGTAAAAAAAGAGATTAATAAGCCAAATGAAAGAAATTATTCAAATAACGGTCTCTTTAGTTTCGACCATCAACCGGAATTGAGAGGCCATTCAGGACCAAGTCCTAGTCTGATCCTGCAGGCTCTAACAATGTCTAATGCGAATGACGGTATTAATTTAGAGCGGTTGGAGACAATCGGCGACTCGTTTCTCAAGTATGCTATAACTACATATTTATATTGTACGTATGACAATATCCACGAAGGAAAGCTCAGTCATTTAAGATCAAAACAGGTATTTTATATTTTATATTGAGCGATTATACTAAGCGTCACATCTATTTACGTCTATGTAACGTTCGTCAAATTGGTGTTTTTTTTTTCTTTCAGGTAAGCAATTTGAATCTTTATAGACTTGGCAGGCAAAAAATGCTCGGCGAGAGTATGATAGCAACCAAGTTCGAGCCGCATGACAATTGGCTACCTCCTTGCTATTACGTTCCTAAGGAACTCGAGCAAGCATTGATCGAATCTGGTGTTCCTTCCGCACTGTGGAATCAAGCTGACATTCCTACCTTGCAAGCTGTGAATCCCACCGAAATAACTCAGCTCGTTAAAGAGACTGAGGAAAAGCTCGTGATTATGAAGAGTGAATTGGATAAGAACGAAAGTAGACTGTCGAACAATTTAGATAATTTGCGATGCTTCATACCTTACAATTTAATTACGCAGCACAGTATCCCAGACAAAAGTATCGCGGATTGCGTAGAAGCTTTGATAGGGGCATATTTAATCGCATGTGGCCCCCGTGGGGCGCTTCTCTTCATGACCTGGTTAGGAATTCACGTTTTGCCCACCGAAGAAGTTTGCATCATAAGCGAGAACAAGCCGGAAGAAAGGATACCTGGCAGTACGCCATACGTAAAGGGAGTTAATGAACACGGTGAAACTACTTGGACGCAAGTGAGTAGTTGCATTTAGATTCTCTAAAAGAAAATCTCTTAAACTCGTTCGGAATTCGTTGGAGACGTAATTGTAATATATGCGGACAATTTTTGTGAACAGTTTTCTGACTTTCAGTTTGTCGTGATGTAATTTGAATGTAATAGATCGTGTTTTAAATATTTCAAGAGTTTTAATTACTTTAATGGAGGTTTCTCTTTCGGTCACTAGGGTGTCCAATATATTGAAACTTGAAGTTTTAGAAAACAGTCGTTGTGTATGTGTGTGTGCTTATGCAATATTTTTTGCAAACCCGAAAAGTTTATTTAAACACACATTTTTAACAATTTATATGTGTGTAAATTTTTATGACAATCGTTTTGTTTATGTAAAAAAATTTTCTCCTTCAATGTTTCTCTTATTAGATTCGTTACGGAAAGTTGGAAGAGCCGCAAAATCCATTACTCCGTTACATTCCTGACCCAGAGAGTGAGTTATATATGATGCTCGACGGATACGAAGAGTTGGAGGAAAGTATAGGATATAAATTTCGTGACAATAGTTATCTTTTGCAAGCGTTTACGCATGCTTCTTATCAGCCAAATAGATTAACGGATTGTTATCAACGTTTGGAATTTCTTGGCGACGCTGTCCTAGGTAAAGCTTTTATCAATTAAGGTTAATTATAAAACTGCAATATATAATTATCTGTAATTATCGCATCAAAATTATATCTCTTGCATTTCAGATTATTTAATAACTAGACATTTATACGAGGACTCTCGGCAACATTCGCCAGGTGCTTTAACAGATTTACGATCCGCTTTAGTCAATAACACGATATTTGCTTCTTTAGCTGTAAGGTGCGGTTTTCATAAATATTTCCGTCATCTATCTCCTGGACTAAGCGTGGTAATAAATCGTTTTGTCAGAATACAGGAGGAAAATGGACATTCCATTAGCGAAGAGGTACAAAGAATTATTATTGCTTGTTATCGCTATTATTATCATTATCGTCAACATCACCATCAACATCATTATAATCGGCATTATTGTTGTTCAAGTTGTTATCATTATTATTTATTATTTTCTCGATGTGATACAATCGACAGAAGTCGGTGGAACACTTTTCTTTTGATAAAGAGAAGTTGCGGACGGTTTTGTGTCCAACTGTACATTGAAGCACACAAATACATTACGTTCTTAATAAAAATACGCATTTATGCACCTGTAAATGTGACAGTAATGAATCGTGCGTTTTAGTATTACTTGATTGGCGAGGAGGAATGTGAAGAAGCCGAAGATGTAGAAGTTCCAAAGGCACTAGGTGATGTTTTCGAGTCATTAGCCGGCGCTATTTACTTGGATAGCGGAATGTCTCTCGATGCGGTGTGGAGTGTTTATTACACGATAATGAAGTCAGAAATTGGTAAATATACCTTGTCAAATATATCTTATCAAATTGATGTTTAAGGTATCCGGTCAATTTATTAAAAAGATTGTATAATTGCAGAACAATTCAGCACGAATGTTCCCAAATCTCCAATTCGTGAATTATTAGAATTAGAACCCGAAACGGCAAAATTTGGTAGGCCTGAGAAACTGGCTGATGGCCGTAGAGTACGAGTAACTGTAGACGTGTTTGGTAAGGGTTCCTTCAAAGGAATCGGGCGAAATTACAGAATCGCAAAGTGTACAGCGGCTAAATGCGCCCTGAAGAAATTAAAGAGCAAAGTACAGAATTACCCAAGGCAAAAACTATGACAAAACTCGTAACTTGTAAAAGGGAAAAAACACACGACAAGTTTCTTGTATTCAAGAAATTGTTGGGTGGGGGACGTTTACGTCTCAAGATTATTACATTCATGAGTGTACTTACGAACTTACAACGTTAAAAGTAATCTTTCGTTAAAAAGATAGAACATTACATCAGTGCAGTATGATGATTTAGATAGACATTAATCTTAACGAAGAAGTTGTTACATTTGAGCCTAATCGTGTTAATTGCACTGACAATTAACGAGTTGGATATAACGTGAATTAGGAGAATAAATAAATTTTACTAATTACATGTGACTGATAATAAAGTATAAAGATGAGAGAGGTAAATAACACTCGAAATATTTAATCTATAGTTATTTCGCGCGCGCGCGCGAAAGAAAAATGACTACGATAGCTCAAGGATCGATATAATTAAAAATATAATTTGAAAATATCACGAAATAGTAATATGGACAAACAGTATTTATAAAATAACATCAATTCCCAGCTTTATCCTATTTCTTCTATCGTAATGCAAATTATTATCATAGAATAACCACGTTAAGTAAAAGTCTTGTGACTTTTATTGTGTTTTGTAAGAGAAAAGATAAATAAAACTTTTCGTAACATATAAAGTTTTATAATTCAAGCAAATAAAAAAAGTAATGCATAGCGATTTATCTATAAGATAGTTGTATAAAATGTGTCGTATAAATGTACAGTATATGCAAAAACAAGTAAAAACGAATAACAACATATATAACTCTTGTGTTAAAAAGAGTAAAGAAACTAGAGTAAAAACTAAATCTTACGATCGTTTTAAATATTTCTAAACTCGCTGCAACAGGTAGCAGATAAGATAACATACAGGAATAGCAAAAATGTTTTTTATTTGAAAAAAATTCCTAAAATAATGAGCATCATAGCCGGGCTATAATTAAAATTATACAAATTGTTTGTAACATTTTTGGTTCGCATCTTTTAATCGGGGAAAAAAAAGTTATTCCGTTTGAAATAACTCTCTTGATTACTTTCTCCGTATATATTATTGTATATAATTAGAATCAAGTACCTAATCGGCTATAAAAGAGTGCTATGGCGGGATCTTCGCACTCGGAAGTCATTAATACATCTCGAAACTTATCCAGAAGTTGTAACAACTGGGATCTACGAATATTTTCTAAATACATAATCTCCTCCAAGTGATAATCTCCGTCAAAATAACCAAGACGGCACAGTCTATCGAGTAATTTCCTGTCATCGGAAGGAATATCATAATCTTCCGATTGAAAGTCGTATAACGCATCCTCCTTATCCGTGAGCGATAACTCCTCTTTGATTTCGGTAGGCGTTCCTTTTGGCGTTTCATTCAAACTCCATGTGCTTTCGCTTTCTTCTATTCTTGCAATTGTATCATTTGTTTGTTGGTCCTGTGTATCCTAATATTAAGTATAAAAAAAGGCTTAATGAGACTGAAATATGTATTACATAGTAAATAAAAACGAGTCATGACAATATTTCTTTTCTCCCTCTTTCTTTTCCTTCACTGTCATTATGATTAATTAATAATAGAATCGCACGATCGATTTACCATAGAATTATTACCAACATTACGTTCAGTCCGTGCAAGAGACTATCAAAAGACACGGTAGTACACGCAAAGCGAGACCGCACCGTGACTCTTTTACGCGAACGCACGAGTTGCGAGTACCCGATATTTTGAGATCTCAATATAGTCTCTTACACAGATCGCTGAAATTAGATCGCGGAATTTATTTCTTTTACTACTTCAATTTCGATCAATTTTGCTAATGTAAATATACCAAATAATAAGCTATTTATATTTTACTAATAAATTATACATTGTGACTTACCAATGATAAACGGCCATATACCGTTGGTACGTATCGCACATATGTGTGCAATTGTAGAAGCAAATGATTTTTTAATAGCCATATGATTATCTTTACTAATTGCGTTTGCTGCTGCGGCTGGCTCAAAGGATTCAGCTTTTGGCTAATTGAAGTTGGTAGGGAGAAATCACTGATTACCTGAAAACGTACAAAATATAATATTCACAAAGTTTTACCAGTAATTCAATAATTAGGTACTATTTACGTTACACATTATTCACTTTAAAGTAAAAAAAAGACAAAAAATTTTTAAATTAATATGTAACATAAATAGATGCAAAACATCAGAGAATGTGTGAAAATAGCTATGGTGTATATACTTGAAGTAAGCAAACTCCTGGGAAGTGTTCGGAGAAAGAATCTAGCAACTGGCTAGTCAAAACAGCATCGGGGGAGACAACATAAACATTGCTTTCGCAAAGTGGATAAATTATTGTAGCTTTTGCCCAGTAAACTAAATGACCAGCTAGCTGAAACACTTGCGCGAGTGTCAGATCCGAGTCTGCGGCTAAAGTCTGCAAACTTTTTAATGGATTGTACATCTGAATCAAACGTTTAAGTGCGGGAGAACAATCTATTTGCAAAGATTCTAACAAGTCCAATGGCTCAGTTAACAAAAGTATTCCATGATAAGGTCTTAAACTGTTCAAACACCTGTAAAACAGATTCAACGTTATATAAATATATTTAAAGTAGCGCACACGACCCACGCACACACATACACACACACGTAGTGAAATTGGAAATCAGGAATATCCCTCGGAATAAAATCTCAGAATTGAAAATAAAAAATTTCAATATATATGTATATATTAGGTTGGCCAATAAGTCCGTGCGGTTTTTTACTTA
>NW_020214952.1:0-3637 GCF_003070985.1 Temnothorax curvispinosus | reverse complement strand
TAATCAATTACAATTAGGTATAAATAATAGAAACATAAATATGAGTATCGTAATACTTACTCTATGCTTTGCCACCAGCGTTAATACATACGCAGAGTACAGAGAATTATCTGCATCAGCAGAATAATGTGAGTTGCGGTAAACCTCTTTTGTATCCTGCAAAATAAAGAGAATGTGACTTAAAAATATATACAAAAGTAATGTGTTAAACTTTATTTTATAAATAAAGAAAGAAAAGGAAGGATTACCTTAGATTTAATCGATGTGGTTGAGATAGCCGGAGACGCAATAAAACAACGTACAAAATTATATGACAAGAAAAAGACCGATACTGACCAGAGACTCGATTCTTTCAGTCATATGAAAAATTTTCGTATATGTCAATAACGTTGCACGGTCCACTGATTGGTGTATAATTTACGATCTAAGCAGTATACACTAATCAATGTTCACACAGCGTTATTTTCGTATGCGTTTCAGAATCGTAGGTTATGTTGTAACCGGACGGTACTACAGGATGCACGAATCAACGCTACGTGTCCTTAGAAATCAACGGTCGCCACTCGGTTTGACCTTTGAACCACCGAGAAGGTAAGTATCGAACGATATCTCGAACCATTAATTAGACTAATTCTCTTCTTTTTTCAGCTTCCTGCCACTGCGGATCATCGCCGTCATCGATCAGGATCGTCGCTGCCACCGGAATCCAGGATCAACGAGGGACTTCGAGTGATCGACGCCAATGGATCAGGTACGTAGAAGGTAAATCCAATTTAATAAATTTTCGAAATATTTTACGAAAAAGATGTATAATTTATTCAATTATAATGATTTCCAGTGTTGGTTGTTCACAAAACTTTAAGTCACAAAAGATGTCGGACGCTCGGATACGTGGGCACACACGCCCCGTTTATCTTCGACGCACGATCTTATTTCGGTCTAAAAAGGCCGTTCGTCCTTGTAAGGACGACTGTTAACGCGTTCCGCGGGCGTTGCCGGTTGTTACGAATGTTGGCGAGCCGTAATTATAGCACTTGTATGACGATCGCGGTGACTTAGCGCGACGAAACAGAGCGAAGTTGATTACGTGTTACACGCTCGAACATCCCCGACAGACTGCCACGAGCCTCTCTCTTCGCTCTGGCTCCCTACCTACGGTGCCTTTTGCCCCCACCATCGGGTATTCGGTCGCTTTCTCCTCGCGGTAATTTTCCACTCGCCGCGTTAACAGTGGTTGTTTACGACTTTCGGGCCGACAGGTGTGCGCCAGATGTTCGCCGCTACGCAGTTACAATACTTGATGCCCGCTCCCCGCAGTGCCCTAGGTCCGCGGTGGAAATTTCCATTTGGAGTACCATCTACTCGACGTCCCGAGACGGACCCCGGGTAGTGGTTCTCCAACTCCCGCATTTATCGACTTACGACGGCGCCGACCCCCGCGCACGCCTTCTCCTTTGTCCCTTTACACGACCCCGGGTCGACTTCTCGACGAAGATGTCTGCGTCGCGATCGCGACCTCCGCCGTTGACGGCGACCCCCTGGTCCCGCTTCGGCGGACCCTCTTATCCCGATTCCGGGCTCACTTCCCGTGGACGACGTCCGGTCCTCGAGTTCCGGCGACATGTCGCCGTATCTCGCGTCCAGGCGATCGAACTTTGGCGGCGACCCGACCCCCGGGTGTACCAGGTCCCACTTAACGTGACCCCCTGGTCTTTCCTCGCGGATGACGCTCGGTTACCTATTTAGCCTCCCGGTGGCCGTATCGCGTTGTTGTTTCGTGGGTCACCCCTATCTTGACCTCGTGGTGCCGACCGCATCGGTACCGACCTCGCGGTGCATGCCGTTTCGGCACCTGCGTACCCTGTCGCGACAATTCACAACTCAGTGTGCGAACCTCGTCGTTTTTTTTGTGTACCACCTTATTCGCGTTCCCGTGGTGCGGACCACGCCACTACTTCCCGCCTATTTCGCCCGTATTCGGTATGTCTTGTCCGCATCGAAGATTGCGTGTGACTCGACCGTTATCTTTATATGCGCACTACCCCGATCCGCGCGCAGGCAACTTAACTGATAATCTTCGGTCGGGCCGTGCGTCCACTCGACGCTTAATGAAACTAAACTGAATCCTGGATCGGGAGAATCATAATAATTACTTACATACTAAAATCATTATGAGCCGCTGCTCTGCGACCGCTGTCGCAACCTTACTTTAAACGCGCCGGACGGGTCAAAACACCTATAAACTAAAAACCAAAAATAAAATTTACGCGTCGCTAATCAGGAAACAAAATAAACCATCGGGACAGGGTTCCCTATCGCGACCCGTCCTCGGAACGCTCGGGAGGGCTGGCCTTAGGCCGGGGCATCTTCCAGGCTCCTCATAGAGTCCTCCTCCGACGAGACGCTCCGGAAGTCCTCCTCGTCCCTCTCGTCCGGTGCCGCGGCCGGCGGCACTGCCGTCAATGTCACCGTCTCTTGGACAGTGATCCGCGTCATTTGGACCTGAAAGGCCTGCCCAAATGCCTCTGCCGCCCGCCTTATGAGCTCCATCTCCTGCGAGTCAGCGTCCTGCACGATGCTCATCGGGCCGCACGTCACCTGCCGCATGACAACTGTCCGCGACGTCGAAGGTACCACCTCCCGGTTGCTAAGCCTCGCGACCGTTCGAGGCGGCGGCGTCGGTTTTCGCTCCGCCTGTCGCAATTGGCCCCTAGAGAGCCTCTCAAGCACCACTCGAGGCTGGGCGAGGAGTTGTGCCCGCACCGTCTTAGTAGACGGCTTCAATGTTTCACAAAAGGCGTTGAGACCGATACAAATAAATATCTGCACTAGTTGCCCCCATTCTATCAATCTCCAACTTTTCCCAGTTGGGAGAAAACGAACGCAGTGTTGGGAATTCTCAATACTGCCAACTTTATTATTTTTCCCAACACCAGCCGAACCTATTTTCGAACGCACTCTTGGCCAACGTAGGGCAGCCAACTGTCGGCCAGAGTTCTGTCAGCCAGTACTCAACCAACAGTGGTAAATAACTGACTGCCTACCTATAGAATAGCCAGGCGTTGTGACAAAGCCCTACGGTTGGCCAATGGTTGGCACCCGCACATCGGCCAATATTCTGTCAGACAGTACTGAACTATCACTAGCAAATGACTATGCAAATGTCCGAATCATCCGATAGATGGCATTTGATAGGATCCGTTTCTCCTATTTAAAATTCGACCAACGATGCTATAAGAACGATGTATAAATGACGGAACTGCACAACTTATATCAGTTGTATCGTGGATTCCACACTTTTATAATAAAATGTGACACACTTTTGGATTGATGTCAACGTTAATGTAACCTTATTTTTTAAGACTGATAATAATAATTAAATAAACAAAACATATATGTATATATATATACAGGGTGAATCTTAATGGATGCACCAACTTTTTACCATAGGAGATGAGTTACCGACCGCAACTGTAATCAACCGAACGATCCATAGGTGACACCAGCTTGAATCGACCGCTTCGATCGACGAGTCCGAGATGATGTACAGGCAAGTTAAAAACTGTGAATCAAATAACGTATATCGTATGTACATACTTTTCTAATATATCCAACTGTCTTACGCATTTTTCTTTTT
>NW_020214951.1:0-6153 GCF_003070985.1 Temnothorax curvispinosus | reverse complement strand
ACCAAAATAAAAAGGGAGCCTGCCGATCTCGAGTGGTCAGCAAAAGACGAGAAAGCGCTCGCATTAATTGTATTAAGCGTGACGAAGAGCCAACTCAGCAATATTAAGAAAGCGAGAACGGCGAAAGAAGCATGGGATCAACTGTCGAAGATCTACGAGTCAAGAGGACCGGTAAGGCGAGCGACGCTGTACAAGCAGCTATACCGAATGAAGAAGGAACCGGGCGTCACTATGTCGAAGTACGTAAATGAATTTACATCGAAAGCCGAACAATTGGAGGAAGCCGGAATTATCATTCCGCCAGATTTGCTGTCGATAATGCTGCTCGGGTCGCTACCCACAGAATACGAAAGTTTCTGTATCGCGATGGAATCACGTGATGAAATACCGAGTATCGACGCACTCAAATCGAAACTTATAGAAGAAGAGGCGCGGCAGAGTGACAAAGCAACACATGAAGATGCAAACTATAGCGCGTTAGTTACCAAGGACAAAGCTAACCGAAGTGCGGAACCTTCAAAGAAAGGCAAGCCTAATGAACATAAACCGCGTAAGTTTTTCGGAAAATGTTTCAAGTGTGATTAGTTCGGTCATCAAAGTCGCGATTGTAGATCAAAGACAAGAAATTATAAGACTGACGATGCGTTACCCGCGATATCGTGCAATGCGGAAATACCTAAATCGAGCGTTTGGTGTTTGGACAGTGGAGCTACCAGTCATATGTGTAATAGTAAACAACGTTTTTTTGACTTAGACGAAAGCGTTCAAGGTAATGTTTACACCGCCGGGGAACAGAGTGTGAAATCGCTTGGAATAGGTGAAATTCGAATGGAAGTAAAGTTAAATAATCGCGCAACGAATAGAATAAGATTGGAAAATACCATTTACGTTCCGAGCTTAAGAAATAACTTAGTGTCCGTGTCGAGCATGACTGAAAAAGGGTACGTAGTGACATTTTACGAAAATAAAGCTACGATAAAACGTTCGGACGGTTCAGTAGTAGCAACTGCTATAAGAAACGGACAATTGTACGTGATGCGCAAATCAGAGAATCGAATGTTACAATCAGTTCAAAGCAAGCGTGACGATTTGTTAAAGTGGCATCGGCGGTACGGCCATTTAAGCCTCGACAATTTAAAGAGACTGATGACGAACAATATGGTTTCGGGTTTCAACGTAACTTCAGCTGTGAACAATTTAGATTGCGAAATCTGTCAGAAATGTAAGATACATCAATTACCTTACCAGAGATCAGTAAATAGAGCTAAATCAGTTCTGGAACTCGTCCACTCCGACATTTGCGGCCCCATCGAAACAGAATCGCTCGGCGGCGCTAGATATTTTATAACGTTTATAGACGATTATTCCAGGTATACTGAAGTTACAATGCTACGCAGACGTTCTGAGGCACTCGACGCGTTCAAGAATTATAAACGCAAAGTTGAAAAAGAGACGGGACATCGCATTAAAAAGCTACGTACGGACAATGCGTTAGAATATAAATCCAAAGAATTTTCTAGTTTTCTCCAGCAGGAAGGAATCACAAGGCAGCTAAGCGTGGAATATACCCCGCAACAAAGCGGCGTGGCAGAGCGTGCCAACCGTACACTCGTGGAAATGTCGCGTTGTTTATTGTTGCAGGAAAACTTACCAAAATCGCTATGGGCGGAGATGGTAAACGCGGCTGCATTTATAAGGAACCGCTGCCCTTCAAGAAGCTTGCACGAACAAACCCCGTTTGAATTATGGAACGGCAGAAAACCATTTGTTGGATTTATAAAAGTAATCGGCTGTAAAGCTATAGCTCTAGAGAAAGGAAAAAGGCACGGCAAATTTGAACCAAAAGGTAAGGAATATATCCTTGTTGGTTACTCTAACGAATCAAAGGCTTACAGACTTTGGGAACGAGGAACAAAAACGGTGACTAAATCCCGAGACGTACGCTTCATTGAAGATATTGGAGAACCATCGACGAACTCAAGTGAGGAAACGCTCATACCATTGGATTTTGATCCAGATGAAAATAATAACGCGAAGATAAAAGAGGCAACAAAGAATGAGGAGCACAGCGACGAATCATTGGATGAACAAGCGAGCGATGATGAGGAAATGCGTTGTGACCAAAAATTACAAAATGATATGATGGCGACTCCGCAACGCGGGCCCGGACGTCCGAGTTATGTCAGAACCGGAACACCAAGAAGGCCAAAAAGGGTGTACAAAACAAAACAAGCAAACCCTTCATCAACTGATCCACTAAATCTTAAAGAAGCATTAAGTCGGAGCGATAAGGAACTGTGACTAGAAGCGATGAAATCGGAATACGAGACCCTTGTCCAAAATGGAACGTGGATTCTAGTCCCACGGCCGACCGACAAGAAGATACTGACAAACCGTTGGGTTTTTCGAATCAAGAAAACGCAAGATGGCAAAATTGAACGATACAAAGCGAGGTTGGTCGCCCGGGGGCATGCACAAGAAGAAGGGGTCGATTATGACGAGGTATTCGCTCCAGTAGCTCGGCTTGAAACGATACGAGCCCTGTTGGCCTGTGCTGTTAATGAGGAAATGTATGTTCACCAAATGGATGTGGTGTCAGCATACGTTCAAGGAAATTTGCATGACGAAATATACATGGAGCAACCAGAGCCATTCGTCAGGGACGGCGAAGAGGATAAAATCTGCCTATTGAGGAGACCACTCTACGGCTTAAAGCAGGCCGGTAGGGAATGGTACAAACGACTCAACGATTATTTACTCAAGATAGGTGCACGAAACGATGCGTCGAATCCCTGTGTTTACGTTTATGGAGATGGCGAGAATTTAGTTATAATACTAACCTACGTTGATGATGTGACGTTGGCATCGAAGAATATCGTCAAGATAAACGAGTTAAAAGCTAAGCTTAAGTCCGAATTCCACATGAGCGACCTTGGCCCACTGAATCAAATTCTAGGAATCAATGTCGAAAAAGAGGGAGCCACCGGAGAAATTCGGCTAAGCCAACGAAAGTACATAAACGAGCTAATCAATCGATTTGGAATGGAAGAATCAAAAACAGTATCAACGCCATGTGATTCGAGTCAGATGATAACCAAGGAAGATGAATCAACGACTGAGGAAGAGATGAAGAATAGACCCTACAGAGAACTTGTAGGGAGCTTAATCCATTTGGCGAACGCGACCAGACCCGATATTGCGTACGCAGCAAATGTATTAAGCAGATTTTACGCGGACCCTCAAAGGAAGCATTGGATGGCTGCCAAGCGGGTGGTTCGTTATTTAAAGGGAACAATCAACTACAGTATCACATACAAAAGAGACAACAACGAGATACAAACCTACGTCGATTCGGACTGGGCCGGCGATATTAGTGACAGACGATCGTGTTCCGGGTATGTTACAATGCTAGCGGGAGAACCAGTAAGCTGGAGTGCGAAGAAACAAAAATCCGTGGCACTATCAACCATGGAAGCGGAGTATATGGCTCTCTCAGAAGCCATACGTGAATTGACCTTTATTAAAAGAGTGCTTAGATTCATGCATTTTGACGAATATGTTAGAGATCCATCAACTGTCAATTGTGATAACCAGAGCGCAATACTTATGTGTAAAAACCCAGTATTTCACGGTCGTAGTAAACATATAGATATTCGGTATCATTATGCAAGGGAGCAAGTCGAAAATGGATACATTGAAGTAAGATATTTGCGTTCAGAAGAAATGGTAGCAGATATATTTACTAAAGCTTTGTTGAAATCAAAACATGAGAATTGTGTCAAGCTGTTAATTTTGTCACAGTCAAATTAAGATAGTTTATCACAATTCTTGTAACGTTATAGTTTGTAGTTTGCTTTAAGCTTGTTCTAGTACATTACAGTTTATGTTAAATGTATAGTTTATCAAGATCGCATACACTGATAGAGAGGGTGTTAGAAGCGAATCATCGTATGCGAACATTAGTATTTAGAGTTTAGGATCAGAGATGGCATTGAAATGCGGTATTATTTCTTTTCTCCCCCTTTTCACGTCTACGGTGCCATCTCCCTCTACACCGTGTAGTCAGTCCTCGCAAGGCTCGCTAGCGTGGCACATGTTCAAGTGTAAGCTATGTGCGATTGTGCATATTGAAGCCAAATAAAGTATTCTGTTCTTTTGTAATCCAACGTGTTAGGTACGTTGTGCCTGATTTAATAAACCGCTCACACTAAGTAACTATGACAATCACAAAAACATTTACTTAGATTTATGCGATCACCCATCGTACTGCAATATGTTACAGAAACGAACAATTGCAGTATGCAACACACATTGCATCAATACAATAACGCAGTATACGCAGATTCTTATATATATATTCGCAAAGTAATAACACGCGTTATATATAAATCAAAAACTATCATATCAATTTAATATTATATATAAAAAAAAAATAGAATTATCTCGCACAGAAAGTTCATAAAAAAGAGGCTTCCAAAGCATATAAATAAAATAAAAGATTGAAGTCTCATCAATGACACACGCTGTAATGTGTCAACGACTATAATACAAACTTAATACTATATATAAAGTAGAGTAGAGTTATCCCGCACGGAAAACATAATAAGTGAAGCTTCAAGAGCGTATAAGTATAATTATAATTAGAGACTAAGGTCTCGTTGAATGTGAGGGAGTATAAGAGTACTGATAGAGCCAAGACAATGAATTAACCTCTCACTGCAAAGTATTGTACATATGATATATGCTCGTGTATCAGGCCAAAACAGCAAGGCCCAGAAATTGGGATGCACACACGTGAGTGCATTCCCAGTAATGTCATATTGCACACCATAGTTCACAAATCTAAACGTGAGTCTCGCGACAGGTAAACCGAAAGATCGACATCGGCCAGTCATCACGAATATTGCGCAAAGATATCCCCGCACGGAGAAGACGCTTGTCACTGTCATTATTAATAGCAAAGTCCGATAGTTTTGGAATGTACACGTAATGATGCACTCTAAGTGATAACACGTTTCGCAGCGTAGTTTCCCCAGGTCTAGATAGGAGCCACGGGATGTATAAACCGAGGGGATAATCAGGCAAAAATCATCCCGACGTGAGAAAGACGACCGTTATTGTCACAGCCGCGAGCAAAAAGCTGTATCACTGTATCGAGTGAACATAAATGTTCTGTCTCCAATTTGTGTCGCGTCATGCTCCATTACAAACGCGAAAACGCGAGAAGTACTGGAATCGGCCATTTTAAATTCTCAAACCACCGGAATAAGACACAGGGTACTTCATGGACGGCCATTTATGAAAGATCTCAAAGTCCTTTATAATAAGACACGAGGCGAGCGAAAAACCGGCCATTTTCGTGATCGACGAGCGAGCCGTCGAAAAAACAACTATGTGCAAACCATGTTGTAATGACATCTCTTCCCTTGCACCAATATAGAAATGGACGAGCAGGCAGACACATGTTCCACTCCGGAATGACAAATAACTCACCATAAAGTGAGCATAAGATATAAATTGAACAGTCCGGGGGCATTACAGCCAAACATATGTATCATCCTTCCTTCCTTCAACTATCCTCCTCTCTTATGTCAAAGACGGCCATCTTCTCGTATAGGGTGTGGCCCGAGGAATGATTTGTTGAAAATTATGTTAAATCGCGTGAAATCACAGATAATATGTACAAGGTTCGATGCACAAGGTCCAGATTAAATATGTCAATGACCGATTTGGAGCGATATCCTGAAGATTCGCGATATTTCTCAATTCAAAGAGTCAACGATCGCCATGTGGCGCACAAGTCCCTCGCGAAACGCACAGCCATTTCGTATAAAAGTTAAAAATGTTAAAATCTAAATAATCCTAATAATGTCAGTAATAATATACATATAAATGAACTCATAATCACAGCGCGAATCGTCACGTATAAGAATTTCACAAAAATTCTCAGTATAAAAATCACAAATATCCCACTTATACGGAGCGATGTGAAGAGCGTCCGTCCTCCTTAAAACCTTGGCTCAGACCAACCTAACCTAACCTTGCAACCGTCCGCATAGCTGAGCAGCCGAACAAACCCGACGGCCAGTCGCGACCAGGGGAGCAGCGGACAGCGACGATTTGCGAATAATAGTACCGGATAAGCGAGTCCGA
>NW_020214950.1:0-1025 GCF_003070985.1 Temnothorax curvispinosus | reverse complement strand
CTTTTTTTTGACCAACGTGCACTTTTCGCTCTTTTTTTTCGTTTTTCACCATTTTTTCGGCATTTAAACCGGTTTTTCGGCCTTTAAATCCATTTTTTCGGCATTTAAACCGGTTTTTCGGCATTTAAATCCATTTTTTGGCATTTAAAGCTGTTTTTTGGCCTTTAAATCCACTTTTTTGGCATTTAAATCGGTTTTCCGGCATTTAAATATATTTTTCGGCATTTAAACCGGTTTTCCGGCATTTAAATTCATTTTTTCGGCATTTAAAGCTGCTTTTTGGCCTTTAAATCCACTTCTTGGGCATTTAAACCGGTTTTCCGGCATTTAAATCCATTTTTTCGGCATTTAAACCGGTTTTTCGGCATTTAAATCCACTTTTTCGGCATTTAAACCGGTTTTCTGGCATTTAAATCCCTTTTTTCGGCATTTAAAGCTGTTTTTTGGCCTTTAAATCCACTTTTTTGGCATTTAAACCGGTTTACCGGCATTTAAATCCATTTTTTCGGCATTTAAACCGGTTTTCCGGCATTTAAATCCATTTTTTCGGCATTTAAAGCTGCTTTTTGGCCTTTAAATCCACTTCTTGGGCATTTAAACCGGTTTTCCGGCATTTAAATCTATTTTTTCGGCATTTAAACCGGTTTTTCGGCATTTAAATCCACTTTTTCGGCATTTAAAGCTGTTTTTCGCCATTTTCTGGCAAATTTGCCAGATTTTTGCTTTTTTTCGCTGTTTTCCGCCATTTCCTGGCAAGTTTGCCAGATTTTTGCCATTTTTTCGCTTTTCCCCGCCATTTTCTGGCAAATTTGCCAGACTTTTGCCATTTTGCGCTGTTTTTCGCCATTTTCTGGCAAATTTGCCAGATTTTTGCTTTTTTTCGCTGTTTTCCGCCATTTCCTGGCAAGTTTGCCAGATTTTTGCCATTTTTTCGCTTTTTCCCGCCATTTTTTGGCAAATTTGCCAGATTTTTTGTCATTTTTCGCTTTTTTTGCCATTTTCTGGCAAATTTGCCAGTTTTTTGC
>NW_020214949.1:17973-19319 GCF_003070985.1 Temnothorax curvispinosus | reverse complement strand
TTTGTTGGATGAAACAACAGAGAGAGTTTATACAAGTGTAGATACTCCTGAAACGACTGGAGATAATGAAGATATACATGAAATAATTTTGACAGAATATCTTAACTCTTTAAACCCAACGTGTCTCCCACCGCATGAATTACGTTTGAGAAAATACACTATTGTCATACTTATTAGAAATCTTAGTATCAATGAAAGTTTATGCAATGGTACCAGATTATTAGTTCTAGATTTAGATAATAACTTATTGCGTTGCGAAATTTTGACAGGTAACAAGACTGGAGAAATTATCTTTCTTAATCGTATCACTTTATATTGCGAAAATGTATATCCATTCACTTTCAAAAGAAAACAATTTCCGGTGAAATTAGCATTTGCTATGACTATAAATAAATTGCAAGGTCAGACCTTTGACAAAATTGCAGTAGATCTTCGAAAAGATGTTTTTAATCATGGACAATTGTATGTTGCATTTTCGCGAGGTCGTTCTTGGGATTCGTTAAAAGTTTATTTAAATAATGATAATTTATCTAACGAAGTAAAAAATTATGTTTATAAAGAAATACTTGATTAATAAAACGTAATGAATAACAAATAAGTAATAATATATGACAAATTAATGCAAAAAAATAGCAGAATAAATAAAAATCCAAATAATAAATAATTATGAAATTAAATATAACTTTATAACGGCGGCGGTGTGGTCTAGTGGTAGAGCGCCAGACTCGTAATCTGAGGAACCAGGTTCGAGTCCACTAGAGCCATGAATCATGGAAAAGTTTTTTCCGAAAAAACCGCGTCCCTCCGTGCAGATGCGGAGAAAACTGGGCTCCGTCTTTCGGAAGAGACGTTAAACCGTTGGTCCAAAGTAGGAAAATAGGAAACAGTAAGGTAGTAGGATGAATTGAAGGTTAGGGTTGGATACATCCCTTCAAAACGCCCTTTAAGGCCCCTTGGGGGTATATAAAGTAAAATTCTTTATCCTTTTTTTTTTAAATATAACTTTATAACTTTTATACATATATGTATATATATAACTTTTCTAATTTCTTCTCAGATTAAATTTGAAGATAGTTCTCGTATCTAGAAATATATATCAAATAAGTCTTAACAAAATTTTAACTTTTGAATAAGTATTCTTAGTATGATAAAAGAAATACTTTATGTCGTATTTAATTATTAGTGAAAACATATAAATAAGAAAATGCTATTTCCAAAAAAAATAATACAAGGAAGAAAAAAATATAAAAGATATGAAAAATATAAATTTATAATAATAAATCGATTTTAACTTTGATTAAAATTGGTTCTGATTTGAATTAAAATTAACTTAAATTTTTTTGAAA
>NW_020214949.1:16355-17873 GCF_003070985.1 Temnothorax curvispinosus | reverse complement strand
AATATAAATTTATAATAATAAATCGATTTTAACTTTGATTAAAATTGGTTCTGATTTGAATTAAAATTAACTTAAACTTTTTTGAAATTGATTTTGATTTTTTAAATTGACTTTAATCTAAATGATTTTATTGAAATAAATTTTAAATTTGAATTATTTAATTAAAATTAACTTTTATTTAGATATTAAAGTAAAATTAGTTTTGTTTAGATTGTTATTAGATTAAAATTGATTTTAATTTTAATTATTGAATTTAATTTAACTTTAATTTTGACTTGGATTGAAGCTAATCTTAACCTGAATTGAAATCGGCTTTGACGTGAATTATTCTGTTTAATTTGAATTAAAATTAACTTTTAACTTGGGTAGAAGTTAATTTTCATTAAGATTATTGGATGAAAATTTAATTTGACTTGGATTAATTAATTTAATTAAAAGTGGCAATAATTTGAATTATTAAATTAAAATTAATTTTAATTTAGATTGTTTATAGCTCAATGTTAGAGCTTTGACTTAGATTATTAATTATTGTATTAAAATTTTTAACTTGGATTAATTTAATTGACATTAACTTTGACTCAAATTATTAGATTGAAATTGATTTTAATTTAATTGATATTGACTTTAATTTAAATTACTATATTGAAATTAGTTTTAATTTAAATTATTGAAGTAAAAATAATCTTGATTTGATAGAAATTGATTTTGTCTTAGATTATTAAATTAAAATTAGTTTTGAACTTGAATTATTGGAACTTTTGTTCAAATTATTAAATTGAATTTAACTTTAACTTACTTAGATTATTAGATTAAAATCATCTTTGAGTTATATTTTTTTACGTTAAAATTTGCTTTAATTTGAATTATTAAATAAAAATTAATTATTTAAATTATTAGACTGATCAGTGGACACGCATAGATTTTCACAGGAGTGTCAATACCCTTCTAATAAGGATAGTGATCTGCAATATATATTGACTGCAGGGAAGATTAATCCGCATAATTCTTAAACCTACGGACCCAAGTTCACTATTGCGGACACACACACAATGACATATTACACACATACAATACATAAATACACAATTGGGGATTGGGGATTGAGGATTGGGGATTGAGGATTGGGGATTGAGAATTGGGGATTGGGAAAGAGTATTGTTTTAAACATCTCTTTTTCTTTGATTACATCTTTGTAATCAAAAATTTTCATAACATCCGTTATGAAAATGTCGGTATGTCTTGGTGTTTGGAAATGATAAACAGCAAATCTACAGAAAGAATCAACGCGTCTCACTATTGTGTACAGGTAAATATTATATTGTGTGAAATACATGTAGTGAAATACGTTATCATAATTGTATTTCAGTAATTATGAATTTATTTTACATTTCGGTTTCAGAATATATTGTACACTTACAGAGATAAGAATAATAAGTCTGACACAAAACTGAATAAGACTTTATGCGAGGCGCATAAGAAAGAATTAATTGATACGATTCTGTCATATTTGTTAAATTG
>NW_020214949.1:0-16345 GCF_003070985.1 Temnothorax curvispinosus | reverse complement strand
AGGTAAATATTATATCGAGCGAAATACATGTAGCAAAATGTTATCACTCACATATTTCAATAATTTAAAATTTATTTTATATTTTGATTTCAAAATATATTGTACACTTACAGAGGCAAGAATAATAAGCCTGATTCAAAACCGGATGAGAATAATTTATGCGAGGCGCATAAGAAAGAAATTGACACGATTCTGTCATGTTTGTTGAATCAGCTTGCCTTGGTGTCAGAAAGAGTCAACGTGTTTTATTATTGTGTACAGGTAAATATTATATCGATCGAGATACATGTAGTGGAATACGTTATCATATACGTATTTCAGTAATTAAAAATTTATTTTATATTTTGGTTTTAGAATATATTGTACACTTATAGAGGCATGAATAATAAGTCTGATTCTCAAAACCGGATGAGGGTTTATGCGAAGCGCATAAAAAAGAAATTGATACGATAAAGAAAATTTGAAAACACGAATGAATACTACCGTATATGTTAACATATAAAATGTATACATGTAAATGTATTTAATAAATATATATATATTGCTGTATGGACAATAAATGTAAATTTACAAAAATTATATTGTTTTTACATTATTAATTTTAATTGAACTTTATTACAAATATAAAATTTTGAATGACAAATAATAAATTAGACTATTTTTTTTATAATTTCCACTTTAATTTTATAATTTATAATAATTATTTCAGATATAATTAGTATTCGAGCAATTCATCGAAACATTGCTATTCAGTAATCGCACTTGTACATATAATCTTTTATTGTGCTTCTACCTAGGCCATTCCTAATAAGAGTGAATAATGTATACAGTTTTTTTGCACATCTAACAAGTAACACTACTCAAGTGTCACAGGCCGATTTCTTTGAAATTGTGTACACATGTAGAATTTCGAAAAATATTTTTGTCATATTTTTTATTTTTGCTTATAAAGCGTTTTTTAAGAGTATAGGGACTATTCTTGAAATATTAACCTTCTCAATCCTATATACGTTATCCCAAATGGTTTTTGCATCAGAATACTATCTCTAGGAATTTTCAGGGTTTTCTGGTTCGTATTTTTACAACAAATCGACGTGCATGGCCTAAAGGATTGTTATACATAGAATTGAGAAGGTTAATATTTCGGGGGTAGTTTCTACTCTTAAAACGCTTTATAAGCAAAAATTAAAAAACACGACACAAATATTTTTCGAAGTTTTACATGTGTGCACAGTTTCAAAAAAATCGGCGTATGACATTTGGGTAGTGTTACTTGTACAACCCGGGGCCCTTTAACCGTTGATACGTCGATGGTCCACCGAGAAACATGGCGGAAAATCGGAAACCGAAAGATCAAAGATGCCGACCTCTGTCGGGTTGCTTAGCTGCGAGTCCGTATTTTATTTATTATAAATTTTTTAAGAGCCAAAATGGAAAATCTGGTTCTGTAGCTGGTTGCGGCTGATCTTACTGATTAATACGAGCATAAATTTAATGAGATTCGTTAATTAATTTGGCTAAAATTTTGGAAAAACCGTTCCTAAGCAGCTTTGCAAGCCGTTTTTTAATATATAATTGTTGTAAAAAAATATTTAAATAAATAATTTCCAAATTTTTTTTACATTGATTTTTAGTCGAAGGTATAAAAATATAATAATTTTTTAGGAAATTTTCAAAATTATTAACATACTGAAAAACACGTGGGACACGAAAATACATGGTTGGAGGAATTAAGTGGTGGAAAAAACGTTGGAGAAATTAGTGTTACTTTTCAAAAACTAATTAATCGTAATCTAATGCTTAATTTTGTTCTTTGAATTCGTACGGTTTTGAATTTGGTGTTTAACTATCGCGTCTTTGAGCGTCAGCTAATTAAATCATTTTAGTTATTATATGCGTACACAACTTACGCGGTGTGGATGCTTTGTATGTCAATAAGTTCTATGGTTCTATAGTATCTTGTCAGTTCGAATGGGAGTCGCGTAACGCGTAACGCCGTTGTATACGAGGCGTCAACGAAAAGTTGATCGAAGACCGCGGATACGAGTAAATCGAGCTACTTTGTGGTCGCACAGGCCGCTCGAAGAGAAAAGACGATGATGTCTCGAGTTTCTGATGGAACCAGTCGCAAATGTTTTGCCCATATTTGAGACACATTTTTTTACGCGGTAAGATACGGTGCGACTGCGCAAAATTATATCATCTGTGAGTCACATTTTATTACAAAGTGCTGCAGAACGCGACAGTGCTCGTAACGTGACAGTACCGAGTACCGAGTATCGAGGTACGAAAACCGCACGCCGATCCGGCCGATCGTAACGTGTGTTGCTGCAACGACGAGGCCGTCGAAACGCCGACGAAGGTACGGTGATATATCGCACCTCCATGTCTGAGATATTCAGCTGAAATACATTTAGGTTCATGGCAGAAAACGAGACGTCTGTCGACTATAGATATATAAGCGTCTTATGTCTCGTTCTCTGTGCCATCAGCCTAAAGTCATAATTCCAACGTCTATTAACCTCTAAACCGACAGTTAACTTTCAAAATAGCGTATATCTGTTGATTATTCCGAAATGTTAACCGTCGGTTAATTGTTAATAGATGTTGAAAATAGTGACTCTTAGCACCCGCAGGGAGAATAATTGATTCGCACGCATAATCCTTTAACGAATCTACGAGTTCGTTAAGCTCGAGTTCGTCGCTGCAGACACACAGCATACTACACACACTCATTAACATACATTTTTGACTTTGTTTTCCAGATTTCATATTTGATTTTAGTGCGTCATCCGATATTATTTATACTCTTGAAGTGATTATGTGTATCGAGCTCGTTTAGGGGATCAAGTGTTAATAATAAGAGGGAATTAAAAATAAGGAGAAATAGTATGGCTGACCTTCCAGTAAGTACACATTTTTACTTTTTTTATTACGTTCTTTTTATTGTCAAAGTTAAAAGCTTCTTTGTTGCATTATAAATATAAATGTTTCATATTTACTCAAATTTTATTTTTTTATAAAATTAGATAATTGTTATCTAATACGTCAATTTTTTTAATTTATAAAATATATATTCCCAATAAGTTTTTTATATGAAAAAATAAAAAATAAGGATTAGAAAATAAAAGAATAATTTTTGCCATGTTTTTTTATAAAAAAAAATAAAATCAACAGATACTATGGGTACAGAAATCTTCATCATGAAGTAGATCCTAGATTAAAAATATTTGCACAGCGAAAGGAACTATTCCTGTTGAAGGACATTCTGGATATTGGATGCAATATTGGCCATATTACTTTATCAGTTGCCAGGGATTTTGGTGCAAAGAGTGTACCGGGATTGATATTGATAGAACATTAATAAATATCGCTTGGAAGAATGTGAAATACTATGTTAATTGCGTGCAAAGTACAGCGAGCAATGAGGATAATGACAAAAGAGACTATTCAGACGTTAGCTTCTTTCCCATGTCGATGCCAATTAGTTATGGACCTGTAGATATCTTAGGATTTACAAAAAATAAACAACATAAGGGATACTCATATAATATCATTTTTGTACAGGTAACACATTTAACTCTACATGTATACACATACAGTACATGGATACACATACACACGCGTACGCGCGCGCAGAATGTATACATATATACATTAGTTGTTGCAACTAAACTAACATTTTCATTACAGTCATCTGATGAACTAAATTATATTAAACATGCTTGATTTCAGGGTAATTATGTGCTTGAAACAACGCACTTCTATGTGCAGAACAGACACAATTCGACACAATTTTATGTTTATCCATCACCAAGTGGATTTATTTGAATTTTGGCGATGTCAGATTAAAACAAGCTTTCAAGTGCATGCACGCGTAATTATGCCCTGGTGGAGTTCTCGTACTGGAACCTCAGAGTTGGGCCAGTTATATAAAGAAAAAGAATTTTGTAAAGGATAGGTAAAATTTTTTTCTTAAAATTTATATTTTTATAACTTTTTTAACTTGCAATTTAAATTTTTTAAAAGAAAAATATAAAATTATTATTTTAGATGAAGCAGACAGTATGATTTACGGAGCTCAACAGGCATTATATCAAATGATGGAAGTTTATAGTCACAATCAGATTTGCTTTCACATGCAACAGGAAGGAGATTATCAAATTTATATAGTCACGATGTGCTATGTTAAGATATGGAAAGTTAACGGATGCTCAAGTTTTGATCAAAGTCTTCAAAGTCTGCGAAAAAGAGAATATAATCCTGGTCTCTGAAGCGAAAACTCCGCGTTGACGGTGATGACGTAGCGTTAAAATTAAGAATTCTGTCCAATAAAGAATTATATTCTTTGTGACATGTTGATAACTCTATTTTGTTGTGCGTGTAATTTTTTTATTATTTGCTCTGTATTTGTGCTATAATGTTTAACGTATTCGTGAAACTCATACAATTGATAAAAAAATCAGATTTGCAAGGAATACATGTAGAGGAATATTTTCTACTCCTTTCGATAATCACCAAACGGTTTGTTTTCTTGTATGTTTAAGTTTTGTTTTATGGTTATTGTCGAGGGAAAAGGATAATTTCGGTCAATTTTAGAAATGTTTAAAACAATGTATAGTGATTTTTTTATTGAAATATTCTTATTTGAGAATAACATACACGACAAAATAGAGTCATTTCTTGTTTTGATAGCAAGAAATTTAATATGGCCGCGGTAACTACACAGAAACTTTAAAATATTACTGGTGGAGGCTTTGACTTTATTTTTCAGAATTATATATATATATATATATATATATATATATATATATACCTTTAGAAGTTTTCTATATAAATGATGGTATGAAAGGGATAGTATTTACAGTTTAAGAGGACATGAAATAAGCTTTGAATAATCTGCAGTCTACATATAATGGATTTAATCATGTAGAAAATGCTACTAAGGGCCACTTCAACCAAACTCCGATTAACTTAATCGTTGATTAAAGAGTTGCTAATTTAACAAAATAATTGGTGTAACTATGGTGATATAAGTGTCCTAATCTAATCTTTTCTTATGTATCTTTCTTTTCTACAATATACGAAGAGATATGTAGCAAAAGATTGGGTTAGGACGATTATATCGCCAGAAATACAATTTAAAAATGGTTAAACTAATTATTTTCTCATGTTAGCAATCCTTCAATCAACGATTAAGTTAATCGGAATTTGGTCAAAGTAACCCTAAATTTTGGCCCTAAAATTCTTTTCTTTTTATATTCGTACATTAATTTATGACTATCAAAGATTTATGAAGCTTAAAAATATAAAAAAAAACTTGCATATAACGCTACATGTAGAAGAGCCATTGATATTGCATGACAAAACATTTTATTAAATATATATACATATATATATATATATATATATATATATATATATATATATACATATATACATACATATATACACATTCCATTTTAATCGATCATTCCCAAAAACTTTTTTATTTGTGATTCTTATTAATTTCTTAAATGGAACTTGATTTGTTTCTTGAGATAAAAGTTATACATCTCGAGACGTTTTCGAAACACTGTAATAAAGCTCTCTTTCATTAAGAATTTCTCGAGATTCAAAATTTTGTTATAATATGAAATATCTCGTGAAGTATAATTCATTTTTCTATAACTATACTTTCATACTTTTATATGTAGAATAATGAAAGGAAGTAAATAATAATAATTTTTACATTTGCAATTTTGTAAAATTAAATGTCTATAAAATGCAGTCAAATTTTTTAAAATAATTTTTTTGTTTTTTTTTTTACATTTGATTCTCTCATAATTTATGTATAAAAGTATGAAGGCAAGGTTATCGAAAAATGAACACTTTACGAGATATTTTATATTTTATTTTAAAATTATTATAATAAAATTTTAAATATTTCAGGAAATTCTCAACAAAAGAGAGCTTTATTATAGTGTTTTAAAAACGTCTCGACAAGATCAACAATTTTTATTTAAAAAAAATTAAATTCTATTTAAGAAATTAGTCTTCTTTAAAATTTCCTGAAAATAATGACATGTATGACACGTCTTATATTGGAATCATATGTTTCCTTTCAAACCAAACAATTTTTGTCTGAAATATTTCTTTCTAAAATCACAAAAAAATGTTTAGGGTTGATTGATTAAAATGAAATAGCTTGTATATATGTACACAATATATATACTTTAAACTTACGTATTTTATTATTAATAAATTATTAATAAATTAATAAATACTTTGTTAAATGTTTATTAATAAATATTTAAATTTTAATTATTTATTTTAAATAATTTTAAATAAAAATACTATTTTATTTAATATCTTTTAGTACAAATAACAAATTTAACAAATAAAAATTATTGTCCGTAGTGAAAAGATTATATAATAAATTATAAAGAAATAAAGCTGAGCAGTTTCCAATATCTACAATAAAATATATTTCTTTATATAAATTGATTTTAACATTTATAAATTTTCTTATACAAATAAAATACATATATTAATAAAATATAAAAATAACAATTTTAAGCCAAAAGAATTAAAAAACATCATTTAGTATTATTTGCTTTTGTGCCAATTTATTATTTAAGTATTCAGTCAATTTTTATATTACACAAATGTAGAATATAACACTATATTTTTTATTATATAATATTTATTAAATATATATATATTTTTTAATACAATAGACTTTTATAATTGTTTTTAATGTTATCGTTTTTAATGTTTTATAATTGTTTTTAATATCAAGAAAATATCAGACGTTACACTGTAATACTTATTTTTAGAAAATATATCTATTATCTTTTCATATGATTACTTAATATTATTTAACATTTACAGTTAGTGTAATAAAATATATTGTTGATTTGAACGGTTACAAAATGTCTTATAAATATATTTTAAAATAAGTTTCAAATTTATAATAATAATTAAATAAAAGTTGAAAAAATTAAATAAAAATTGAGAAAAATTTAGAAAAATTGTATAATAAAAAAAATAAAATTTTAGAAATAAAGAATCTGCAAAAGTATATAAATAAAATCTAAAAGCTAAAATTATACATACATACATACATACCTATTACATACATATATATATATATATATATATTTATTTATTTAAAAAAAAATATATATATATAAAATAAATATTAAATATAAAATTACTGATGATTGTTTTGTCATTATATATCTTTCTGTTATACACTTTATCAGTCAGAGCTTATTATAGTATAAATGCATTATTATAGCATTAAATGTTTCATTATGTTATAAATCAATAATACTACAAAACTTACTGACACGTGTTAACGTAATTTAATTTTAATTATAATTATCTTGGTGACAAAAGTATTATTATTTTTGTCAATCAATTCTGTTATTTTTACTGTTTATTTTTACATTACGTTTTATTATTGCCTTATATCATTTCCTTTAATATTATCTATATTCTAATAAAGTTTTATAAAATGTTTATAATAAATTTGTTTATTTAACTTTATAATAAATATTGATTTAATATAAAATAATGATTAATTTTATCATTATGTTTATAAATAAGAATATATCATTAATAAATAAGAATAAGTTGCTTTTATCATATAAACTAAATTTTAAAATAAAATAAATTGTATCAATATTTATTATTTTATTAAGTTTTTAGATGTTGAAATATTCATATTTAAATTTTTAATATTACCATCAAAAGAGTTATCTATATGTTACTTTTGTATTTATTATTATTATTATTTGTTATTATATATTATTATTATTTATTATTGTTTATTATATTACTGTTATTGTTACTGTTATTGTTGTTTAAATTTTAGTATTATTTCTTAGATAAATTTGTTATTATTTTTTTAAGTAATTAAAATTAGATTTTTATACATATATTCAAAAGTAAATTTATATATTATATACTGTAGATAAGAGATAGAAAGATAATGTTAAAAGTATTTGTCACTATTTATCTGTCTGTTATACACTTTATCAGACTAAACTTATTATAAGTATAAATGCATTATTATAGCATAAATGTTTCATTATGTTATAAATTGATACTACAAAATTTACTGACACGTGTTGACGTGTTTAAGACATCGGAGAATTCAACACATTTTGGTTCTACATTTGACGAACATAATAATTTATATTTTCCCAAACTTTTAACAATTGTATTTAAACAAATTTGTAGTTTATAAGGTACATTGCCATTATTAAATTGAATTGCTTTAAGTGGACGAAAATATACTCTTAATATAATTCAAATCTCATTTTTGTCATTTTTATTATATATATATATATAATAAAATATATATATAAAAGAATGATTTTTTAAGTTATAAAATAAAAATGACAATAATGAGACTCGCGAATTATATTAAGAGTATATTTTATAGCCGACATTATTTTATTAGTTAATTTTTGATTAATTTAAAAAATATTTTTTTTTCATTTGTGGGTAATTAATTTGTTTGAGATATACGTAACATAAAACATAAAACTGTTTATTTTCATAATTATAGGTATGCAAAACATTAAAAAATTTAATTGATTAATATAATTTAGCACAATTTATAGCAATTTAAATTATTTTAGTATCATTTCTTAAATAAATTATTTTTTATTATCTTTCTAAGTAATCAAAACTAGATTTTTATACATATATTCAAAAGTGAATTAACATATTATATACTCTTAATAAAAGATAGGAAAATAATGTTAAAAGTAATGTTTTTTAGTATTATTTTTACTGTAAATAAGCACTATCAGTTAGTAATAAGATATTTACATTTTATGAATAAATTTTCTAAGTTTTATATGATTTTGTTATATTTATATGAGGTAAAAAATTTATATTATATATAAAATATGTACATATAGTATTAAGATGTCTGTTTATTCACTATTACTGTCTTAAGTTGTAGCGTCAGAAGCGAGATAACATAATAGAAATCTTGTAAGATAAATAAAAATAGAAATATTTCTCAAGTAAATAACATTATTTAAAAATAAATATAATTTAATTATTTCCTTGAAATAAAAGGAAAGTTTTTTTTATATATTTTACAAGTTTGCATTGTTAAATATAAATGTTATGTTATTAATAGATATATATTAATATTTAATATATTTAACAAAAATTTTTATTCTATATTTTTCTGCTTCTGACGTCATGATGTAAGAATATAGTGATCAATAGACAAAAGTTATTCATTATTACTATTAAGTCACAGCTTTAAACATAAATCATTGTAAATATACATGCCATCTTAAATAAAAAAATATTATAATTTTTATAAATTATTTGTATTTAATTGTATTTAATTGTCATGATCTCAGAATGTACTGATCAATAGACAAAAGTTATTCATCATTACTATTAAGTCACAGCTTTGAACATAAATCATTGTAAATATTCATGCCATCTTATATAAAAAAATATTATAATTTTTATAAATTATTTGTATTTAATTGTACATCCATATTGTTAAATGTAAATATTGTTTTTATATAAACCAAAAAGAATGTAAGATGTATAATGAAAACACTTACGTAATTTTATTATATGATGTTCCACTTGATTAATATCATTGTTCCATGTTAAAATTTAAACCCGTTTTCCATTACCATTATTTTAAAAAATTTTTTAAATTTTATATTGTTGCTTATCTTCTACATAATGAGAAACTTCTATACCGTTAATGTACCTACTATCTCATTATAAAAGTAATAAAGTAATTAAGAATATTTAAGTTACAGTTATAGTTATAGTAAGTGTTATAGAAAATATTTTCTTTATAGACTAATTATAATTTTATAAATATGTTTTGAGATAAGTTTGAAAATTGTACAAAAATTGAGAAACGTTTCATTGAAAATTATACCTATAAAAAAAAGAGAAAAAATATAATTTAATATTTTTTTTCGTAAAACTTTAATTTATTTTATTAATGTAAACTAATTTTATATTTTACATTAAAAGTACATGTTTTTTTTAATTAGGATATATACTTAAAAATATTTTTTCTTAACAAAAATATAAAAAAACCTAAATATTATAAAAGTAAATAATGTTTCTGATATAAAGCTTCAAACAAAGAAACAAAGAATCTGCAGAAAGAGAAATTGAAGTGGAGTAATTTTCAATATTTACAATAAAATAATGATATTTTATGTCATTCTTTATTATTTAAATGTATATATATATGTAATACAATATTTAATGTGTAATATATAATTGAATAATACAAATAATGTTTAGACATAATAAATGTAAGACTTTCAACAAACAAAAGAAACTTTTTTAATATAAAGAATCCAATCCAATTATTTATGTCATTTAAACAAGAACATCATTTCTTCTAATCCAAGAATATTATTTTAATCCAGTTTACTTTTCTTATTTGAGTGCTACAAAAAGAAAGTACATTATTTGTTTATGATATATATTTAGATAATTAAAAAAAGACGAGTCTATAGCCTTAACCCTGTCCTGACCATTATAAATATTTTGTGTCTGATTACTTTTTCATCTACTTATTAAAGTGGTTCAAAAAATTTAAAAAAATTTACAAATATATTTTCAAGTTTCTAGAAACAAATATTGATACTTTATTTTGGAAAAGAATAAAATGTAGTATAATTTAATTATTGAAGATTAATTACAATTGGTTAAAATGTCAATTTTTTACAAAGTGAGGTACGGGTTAAAGGATACAATTATATTATTTTTATAAAAATAATATATAAGTAATTACGTATATTACATAAAGTACATAGATTTTTATTTCTCAAAGTTAATGACTGTTGCATTGTAAATAATTATTTAAATTCTTATTTTTATTAATGTTAATGTTTATTTATTTCTGTTTATTACCTGTTGCAACGAATTATTCTCTACGCTTCTTTTTTGAAGAGTACGGAAGACTTTTATGACTGTTTTCAGTGGCATGTGTCCATCTATCTTTGAAAGATCCTTTAAGTTTTGCACTATAAAATATGGGGGGTCAACTGTAGAAAAATATATTATGTAATTATTACAAAAATATAATGTCAATAATTGTTTTAAAAAAAAATTATTTTTAATTTGTACTTTATCAATATTGATAAAGCTATTTGTTTATTTTGATACAGATATAAATAAGTTACTGAATATATTTATTTATTTATTTATTTAATTTAATTTTGTAATAAATATTTATATAATATAAAATAATGACTGATTTTATTATAGTTGAAAAAAAGAATATGTCATTTATAAATAAGAATAAGTTGCTTTTATCATATAAACTAAATTTTAAAATAAAATAAATTTTATCAATAATAATGAAGAATATTTTACCTGTAGTTTGTATTTTACCAGTCATTTTAATTTTATCACCTTTTACTAATTCAAGATCACAATAAGTTTCTTCGTTAAAATTCATTATGTGAATCTCTAACTTATATTCGCCATCCGTCAGAGATCCACAACCAATTGATTTATTTAACTTATTGTTATAAACTGGAGCAAAATTTGTCTTGATGAAACCTTCTATGGCTAAAAAATAGATATTTAGACAGTGTTAAAAAGGAATTATATTTTATATTTTGATTATTTAAAAAAAAAATAAATATGCATATATACATATATATATACATATATATATATATATGTATATTTATTTATTTGTAAACATTTAATATTAATATATCCAAAATAAGATAAATATTATTAAGTATAAAATCCATCGATAGACTGTTTTGTTAGTATTTATCTGTCTGTTATACATTTTATTAGTCTAAACTTATTATAAATTCAAATGCATTATTATAGCATAAATGTTTTATTATGTTATAAATTGATACTACAAAACTTACTGACACGTGTTGACGTGTTTAAGACATCTAAAAATTGAACACATTCTGGTTCAACATTTGACGAACATAATAATTCATATTTTCCTAAACTTTTAACAATTGTATTTGAACGAACTTGTAGTTCGTAAGGTACATTGCCATTATTAAACTGAATGGCTTTTGGTGGACGAGCTTGTACGCCGTCTAAATGAATAATCTATTATAAAACACGTTAATTAATTATTTATTAATTCAATAATTATTTGACATATAACACATAAATGTGTGTGTGTGTGTGTGTGTGTGTGTATGTGTGTGTATGTATGCGTGTATGCGTGCGTGCGTGCGTATATGTGTATGTGTGTGTGTGTATGTGTGTGTATATATAAATATATATATTAATTATCTAGGAAAAAAAATTATTTTTCAAATTGACCAAGAATTAACTAATCAAATAATATCGGCAAAAAATATACTTTTAATATAATTCAAGTCTCATTTTTGTCATTTTTATTTTATAACTTCTAAAAAATTAACCTTTTGTTAGTTGACAATTTTTTGTAAATTTCTTGTATATATATGTATATATATATATATATTATATATATTATATATATATAATATATATATATATATATACAAGATATATATATATAAATGATTTTTTAAAAGTTATAAAATAAAAATGACAAAAATGAGACTCGAATTACATTAAGAGTATATTTTATAGCCGACATTATTTGATTAGTTAATTTTTGATCAATTTAAAAGAATTTTTTTTCTTTTCTGGATAATTAATTTGTTTGAAATATACGTAACATAAAACATAAAATTGTTTATTTTCATGATTATAGGTATGCAAAACATTAAAAAATTTAATTGATTAATATAATTTAGCACAATTTATAGCAATTTAAATTATTTTAGTATCATTTCTTAAATAAATTATTTTTTATTTTTCTAAGTAGTCAAAATTAAATTTTTATACATATATTCAAAAGTGAATTAATATATTATATACATTTAATAAAAGATAGGAAAATAATGTTAAAAGTAATGTTTTTAGTATTATTTTTACTGTAAATAAGTACTATCAATAAGTAATAAGATGTTTAAAATTCATGAATAAATTTTCTAAACTTTGTATGATTTTGTTATACTTATATTAGATAAAAAATATACATTCTATATAAAAATTGTACACATTGTATTAAGATGTCTGTTTATTCATTATTACTGTTTTAAGTTGTGAAAATGTTATGTTATTAATAGATATATTGGGTTGGCAAATAAGTTCGTTCGGTTTTTTGACTGGTTTTGAATGAAAAAAACCGAACAAACTTATTTGCCAACCCAATATATTAAGGGGATCCTAAAACCGTTTGTATTAACGACCAAATTCTATATCTGTCCTTGTATAGACAATGATGATAGACAAGGATAAACATGGTTATAGGTTATAATTTCTTCGAACGTCTCATTTTTATTCCAGGCTTTCAATCTCAATTTCAAAGGTACGTTATTGTTTGTGCACGTTTTCTGAAGGGTGGAAACATTTCATTTCGTACATATTACTTATACAACTGTTTATATTAGAAAATGAGGTAACAGGATTTTTAATTTTTTTCAATTACTACTAATTATTTTACATTCCCATCCTTTATTAGTACCTATACTTTACTCTTGTAAAAGGATTTTGCGATCTATACAGCCATTTCAAAATTAGACCTTTGACTGTAATTGTCAGTAATTGAGTCACTTTAGCATCCCCTTAATATTTAATATATTTGACAAAAATTTTTATTTTGAATCTTTTTGCTCCTGACGTCACGATTTAAGAATATAGTGATAAATAGTCATCAGGAGTTATTCATCATTACTATTAAAGAGATCCTAAAGCCATCTGTATTATCGACCAAATTCTATATCTGTCCTTGTATAGACAATGATGATAGACAAGGATAGACATGGTTATAGGTTATATTGCATTCATTACAATTAATTTTTTTTTTGTTGGCTTTTATTCTTAATTCCAATTACACGATATTGTTCTTACATGTTGTCCCTAGGTCATGCTGGTCTAATTTTGTGGATATTTATTGTGAAATTTTTGTAGAAAGCAAATATTGTCGTCGCATATAACAAAAAATATTAATTTTTTTTGTTTTCGATATAAATTCGACCACCATGATCTAGATTTTGATGCGTACTTTAACTTTGGAAAAGGATTTTTAAATCCATAGAGCCAATAAAAAGATATGCGTTAAGAAAAAATCAGTTACAGACGGCTTTTGGATCCCCGTCATAGTTTTAAACATAAATCATTGCAAATATACAAGTTATTTTAGAAAATATTATAATTTTTATAAATTATTCGTATTTAATTGTACGTCCATATTAATAAATATAAATATCATTTTTATTATAAACCAAAAAGCGAATAGTGAAGCGCATAGTAGAAACACTTACGTAATTTAATTTTATATGAGGTTCCACTTTATCTACTTCATCATTCCAGGTCATTATTTGGATACGTTTTCCATTGCCGTTATTTAAGAAAAATTTAAAAATTTTATACTGCTGCTTATCTCCTACATAACGAGGAGCTTCTATACCATCAACAAAACCTATTATTTCACTATAAAAGTAATAAAATGATCAAGAATATTTAAGTTATAATTAAAATTATAGAGAGAGTATTTTTTTTATAGGCTAATTACAATATATTTTATAAATATGTTTTGAGATAAACTTGATAATTTTACAAAAATTGAGAAATGCTTCATTTAAAATTATATTGAGAAAAGAGAGAAAATGTAATTTAATATTTTTCTTCTTTTAAAACTTTAATTTATTTTATTAAGGGGTAACGCCACTCTAGCGCCCCCTAATTTTGACAATTTTTTATGGGAATATAGTGAATGGAATACAAAATCTGTTTAAAGGCCTTTATTGTACATACCTTAAAGTGTGTTCACAATTCTTTTCAATTTCTTTTTTTACAAAATGTAGGCGCCAGAGCTCAGCAAAGGAAGTTGGAAGTGTTCTGCGGCCAGAAAGATTTCTCCTCCAATTTTTGACCTGGAATAAAAAACAAAAAATTTTTTAGTTTTATATAAGATTAGCTCGGAAAGTACATACGGAAATTAAAAAATATCATTTTTTGTAAAAATGATACGTTTGAAAAAAATATTTTATTGTACGTTTTGTTCAAACGTGCACCATTTTTATAAAAAATGATATTTTTTAATTTCCGTGTGTACTTCCCGAGTTAATCTTATATAAAACTAAAAAATTTTTGGTTTTTTGTTCCAGGTCACAAATTGGAGGAGAAATCTTTCCGGCTGCAGAACACTTCCGGCTTCCTTTGCTGAGCTCTGGCGTCGCCATTTTGTAAAAAAAAAATTGAAAAAAATTATGAACACTTTAAAGTATGTATGTACAATAAAGGCCTTTAAATAGATTTTGTATTCCATTCACTATATTCCCATAAAAAATTGTCAAAATTAAGGAACTCTAGAATGACGTTACTCATTAATGTAAATCAATCTTCTACATTTTACATTAAAAGTACATGTTATTTTTAATTAAAATATACTTATAAATATTTATTTCTGAACAAAAATATGAAAAAACCTAAATATTTAAAGAAGTAAATATAGTATATTTGATATAAAAAGCTTGAGAAAAACAAACAAAAAATCTGTAGACAGATGTAAATAAAATTTAAAATATAAAATTATACAATTTAGATTATTTAAATATATAAAATAAATTACATGAATATAATAATGTATAATATTCACAATAAATTAAGGGAGACCAATTAGAAAGAGATGAAGAGTGAGTTTAAGCAAAGCATTAACCGACGTTAATAAAGCAGGTCCTAATAATACATATGTAAAAATTTGATGATTTTGTGTGAGAACCTTCTTTAGCCGTACTTTATATAATATAAAATTTTACAATAAAATATACCAATAATAAAAATATATCAGAAATATGTTTGTTTTTATTTGATATTATTTTAAAGTACCATACGTTTATGGTATGCATCTTATATAAATGTAAATATAAAATATCAGAATTTTTCTTTTAATATTAAGAAAATGTCAAAAATTATGATTACATAGTTGAATCATATAACTGAATATTGTCCAATTCGTCATTAGATGTTAAGATATCCATTCCATTTAAGTTGTCAAACTCAGGTAATTTATCCGCTATACTGTAATTTTTGTTTTTAAAAAATATATCTATTATCTTTATATGATTAATTAAGAAGATTTAACATTTACATAGTTAATGTAATAAAATGTATTATTGGAACAGTTACAAAACGTATATATTTTAAAATAAATTTGAGATTTATAATAATAATAAAATAAAAGTTAAAAAATTTAAATAGAAATTAAAAAATACTTTATAAAAAATTATATAATAGAAATAAGAAATAATATAATTTCTTC
>NW_020214948.1:0-9222 GCF_003070985.1 Temnothorax curvispinosus | reverse complement strand
TATGAATGATAATATAATATACTTTATAAATACAAAGGGAGATCCGATAGATGAAATAGGGAAAGAATTAATTGATTGAAAAATATGCCAGAAGCCGAAGAATTTTAAAGGAATAATAGGACATGTGTTAATATCAGAAAAGAACAACAAGAAAAATTTTGGAATAATAATTAAAGAAGAATTAAATGATCAAATTCAAGAAAAACATGTAGCGCAGGGATTTAGAGAATTAAAAAACGAAATGATGCGTTTAAATATTTCACATGCGAGCATATCTGAAAACAATAGCGATATAAAAATACCATGGTTCAGAATACGATGCATTATATGACTTACATTTTTAAATACAGACATTCAAATTACTGTATGTAAGGGCCAAGTGTGCATACCCGAGTTCAAGGATAGACCACGTATCATACGTGAGTCCCACAAATCCAGTGTCGGAGGACATAAAGGAATCGCAAAAACAGTGGCGCGGATACGTCATAAATATTTTTGGGAAAATATGAAAAGTCAAGTTGAAAAATTTATTTAAACCTGTAGTAGTTGCCAAAAGAAAAAATTAGTACGCGTAAAGACTAAACAACCGATGATTATAACCGACACTCCTGTAGACGCATTTGATAAAGTTGCTATGGATATATTAGGGCCTTTGCCTATTACTGATAATGGTAATGAATATATTTTAACGATTCAGGATCAATTAACAAAATATTCAGTTGCCGTACCTCTTGTGCAAGCGAACTCAGAGGAAATAGCAAAAGCATTCACGCGTAGATTTATTTGTCAATTTGGAAGTCCCAAAGCAATTTTGACGGATCAAGGTTCAAATTTTACTAGTTCAATGATGAAGAAATTTGCAAAATATTTTAAAATAAAACAATATTGCACAACTGCTTTCCATCCTCAATCCAATGGTTCGTTAGAAAGAAGCCACCATGTATTGACCGAATATTTAAAGCATTACATAACTGATGAACACGATTGGGATAATTGGCTCGAGCATGCTATGTTTTCATATAATACTAGCGTACATGAGGGAACAAAATTTACACCGTATGAATTAGTATTCGGCAAAGCCGCACGATTGCCATCTGAAATAAAGACAGAAAATCCGGTAGAAACGTATGACGATTACGTGAGCGAACTTATTGATAAATTAACTGATCTAAGGAAACTAGCCGTGTCAAATTTAGGGTTAGCCAAAACACGTTATAAACACTATTATGATAAGAAATTAAAAACACAAACGCATAAAATAGGAGATTTTATATATTTATTAAAACCTAAAAAGAAAAACAAGTTCGATGACGAATATACAGGGCCGTATGAAATTGTGGAAATCCTAGAAAATAATAATATTAAAATATTAATTCCACCAAATAAAATTAAAATCGTACATGTAGACCGAACTAAACCTGCTTGGATTGCAGATCAGGGATGAAGGAAAAAGAATAAACAGTTACTGGTTTAAAAGATAATCCTGGAATATTTTTCGAGGCCGTTGGAGAAATGCGTACGTCCGAAAATTCTTGGAAAATGATAATCTACATCGACTTGCGCGATATTAAAGGTGCAACGGCCAAACTCGAACAGCAAATGGACTCGATATTACAACAATGTGGTGATCACAATTCACATTGTGAAATACGACCACGATTGACTTCATTAATTGCCAAATTGAATAAGATAAAGCGGTATCAAGATCATATACGCGAACTCATAGGAGAATCCCGCACAAAACGAGCTCCCTTGGAATTTGTTGGACAACTTAGCAAGATATTATTCGGAACTTTAACCATCGAAGACGAATATGCCATGCGTAATGCAATAATGCATGTAGAAAATAAAACTAACGATCTCGCTCTGCTACTCGTGAATCAAACTGTAGCAACGCGAGCGCGTTTCGGGAAACTGTACAACGCCACATGGGAGATAAGAAAACAGCTTAGCGCAATAGAAATTAAATCGATGTTAAATCAAAAGCATCGATATTTTTGGGAAGTTATGACAAAACTGGATACGGAAATATTACAACATGAAATAGATTTAAATATTCTGATCGATGGAATATTATTCGGAAAGCAGGGATTCATCCACCCCCGTTTAATTTCACCGCAACAATTAATAGAAAATTGTAAGTTAATAAAAGAACAGAATCCTCATGCAGAATTTCCGGTAAGTACTGACGAAATCGGAATGGATCAACTTATAAAAATATCCAACTTACGAATTGCCTATTCCGGAAATCGATTGATTTATATTCTGCATATTCCATTATTGATTCCTGGAATATATAAAATGTATAGAGCCGTACCATTACCTGCTAAACAAGCATTTGACGAAACAAAATTCGCAATAATTAAATCTGACGCAGAACATATTGGAATAAACGAGGACACCGATAGCTTCTACGAGTTCCGAGAAGGGGAACTGCGAGAATGTATATCATCCAGCACCGTATTTATCTGCCCAGCTATATTTCCTTTGAAAAAGATACGGCAAGCGACAAGTTGTAATATTCAACTCTTACTAAATAAGAATATAAAAATGGAATATTGCAACATAGTATTACAAAACCTACGAGAAACATACTGGAAAGCCTTAACTGCGCCCGGAAATTGGATATATACTGCAAGAAAACGAGAAATAATTCGTATAGAATGCCAACAAAGCAAACAGGAAGAAATAAGTAATTCTGGCATTATTTCCATACGCCAAAGATGTAAAATTAAAGCAGGGACTACTACGATGAGCCATCCATCTGTTCACTCTATAGAATTCGTACAGCATTATACTCCAATGAACAATCTAAGCATTTTACAATTGTACGAGCCTATCCGTGAAAAATATCAAATCGACTTGGCAGAAGCGACAAGCGAATTATGGACGATGAATAACAGCCACGTATCAACGACTTTTGATGACATCATTGAAAAGGCTTGTCAGATCAAGGATAGACGGATGCAAGAACAAAGACTTATCACCTACAGTGCAGTAGGATGGGGCATGAGTTTTCTCGGAATACTTGTGGTCGTTATCTGGATGATAAGCAGGACTTCTTGGATCAGCAGTACTGCGAATTTATTTTATGCACGATGCAACCGTGACAAAGGAACCAAGGGACCTACCCCTTGCTCCTCAGTAGAGAATAAAAGCCGAGGCACCGAGCCCGAATGCGAACAGTCTGACTCAAGAACAGCAACGCTCCAGTGTAATCTACGAGAAGAAGCACAAGAAGCAGAGACGCACGGACGACTTGAGAAAGCACAGCAATAATTCGTAAGTGACCAAACCACACGACTCCGTACCAAAATTTAGTCTTTGGTTTGTGCTCACTTCACAGGATGAGAAGGAGCAGCTATCATAACAACCATTATAAACATTGGCACAGGATATTGGGAGGACTCCGCCGGATTATTTTGACCATGCCTGGAATCGACGAAAATCTACCGATGGACCTCAGCGCAGCGCAGTCGTATCGACGATCGCCAATTCCAATGCAGCGAAGACCACCGGAGCGCGACACCAGATCTCCTGGCGTCGACGTCCATCCTAACATGGACCGTGACTGGCCCGGCCCAACTGATCCTGAGGTCTTCGCCAGACCTCAGCGTCCGCCGACACCGGCGAACACTATCTACGAGGTGCCGCGGATGTCAATGGCATCCGTGGAAGCAGCTCTCACCCCCGGAATGGAGAATTTGATCGACGAGGTGCTCGACGAGATCAACCGTGAGTCTCCCGTCGATGACAGCCTGGGCAGCGAGGTGACAGGCACCGTCAGACTGCCTGATGTCTCCAGACCTCCGTCTCGTTACGCCAACATCCCGGCAACGCAGACGAGCCACGAGTACGTGGCAATGGGATCATCTACACGAGCGGAAGCATGCAGCAGCCGTGAGTCGCATTCTCTGAGCGGCCTGAGTACATCAATAAGCAGCCCGCTTGCCTTAGGAGAACCATGTGGATCGTACGATCACTTCGCTGAACCTGCAAACAGACATCATATAATAGGTGAGCGCCCTATGCTTCCCATACCGCAGGGCTCGCCACCCCCTCCCACACAACCACCACTATCAATACCGATTTATTACCGCGATTACTCAGATCCACTTGTAAGACCGGCCTATGACTTTATATGTCACTCCGCGTGGTATGCGCAAGTCGCAGCCGAACTTGCGTTGTGTGCGGATTGTGCGACAAGTGAACACACATTCTGCATTTATAATAGACCAAACGCCGTATGGCGACAGCTACACCTTCTTTCGCGAACTTTCGTCCATACAACCCTACATTGCGGGCGATGTTACAAGTTATTGATAAAAACCAAACGCGCCATAGATTGTCATGAGTGCCGCACCACTATAATAGATTTGCACGGACGTACCGAACATTTGACTTATCAGATTCTATGCGAGGCGGTTATTCCTCGTGGAACACGTTAAGCAATACACGATACGTACTTATAAAATACGTTTGCTAAAAGATATAATGCTATTATATCTTATATATACAAATAACCTACATATTATACTTTTAAATATGCTTATCGAATATTTTGCGTTATATACATATATTCAGCTTTATAAATTACCAATCGATTTTCTTACAGTGTACTGTTTAGAGGGAACTGTCTTATTATTAAGCACATTTGTATTAGTGCTAGGACTACTCCGAATAATAAAAGAGTAACCTCTATTTTGCGATTGTAATAAACATTAGCGAGCGACCTTACTATAATACTAACCTCTCAGAAAATATTAACCATACTAATACTTATTATATGCACATGGTGAAGGGATTGAAATAAAATAATAAATTTTATATAATTAACATATGATTATACTTAATGAGCACGGTGGAGGACCCTAATTTCCTTAGAATAAGTACTTTGAAAATTAAATCGTAGCAATCAGTAGAATGTAATCTTAATTCTATATTAATAGTTTTAACTTTAATTTATATACATGCATAGAAAAGGGGAAAGAATACGCTGACACATATAAAAGAAAATAGAAAAACACATATATTTAATCAACCTTAAAATACAAGTAACTTAAATGCTTTACTAATTGTAAGATTACTATTATAACGTATTCATATTCACACTCGTAAAACAAGCCCATCCAGGATAATTTCGTACCTATTCCTTACCTGAAATAAAATGAAAGAAAATACATTAATATTCCCATTCATATATATATATATATATTCATAAGAATATAAAATAAGATTGAAATACTTATCCTTATTAATTCAGTCTCAACTCACTATTACCTCTTATCACCTATAACAATAACGAAATATATTAATTACTACACTCTTATAAGAAAAAAAAAAGAAAAAAAAACCGTTATATATAATCAATAAATAATTATCCTTACAGAGCTAAGCAAAATGTCAACAACAAGCCTTATGCTAGAAGTGAAAAGACTACGTAATTTTGCTTATCGCCTGGATTTAGACGAAGCTAAGGAAAGAACACGCGGCAAATACTTGAATATATTTAAACAAAAATAATAAAAAATAAAAAAGGGGAGAGACTAAAATTATATGAATAAATGTAGTAACGATAGAAATATAGCATTAACTTACTTTTAATTTATCCTTATCCTATCCGTCCAACGAAATCACGGTGACAGTATAGACAACCAGCCCTATAATAAAATAAGAATAACATATATTAATAAATATCCGAATAAGTAACATAAGGAATGAACATTGAAAACAAATATGCGCGTCTATATATGTATGCAAGTACAAATATACACGTGTATATGCCCAATAAAATAAAAAAAAAAAGAGAGAGAAGAGAAGAAGAAAAAATATATTACTAATCAAATCTATAGAACTACTTAAGTACATTGCTAAACAAATGTTTTGTCAATGGAACTATTACCTCGATTTAGATAAATCCAACTGCAGCAACACAGCTCTTACACTGCCAGGCACATTTTAGAATCCTGTAATAAAAATCACATAAATAATTAATTATCTATAAATATAATCATACTCTATACGACATAACCATAAAATTATACTTACTGATAAAAGTTCGGGGACCGAACTTCCCTAAGGAGGGAGATGTCACGTCTGACGGTATAATCACCGCTATATTCTACCCGCATAAATTTTTCGATTTTCTACCTTCATTGCTAGAAGTCCCCAGCATCTGAAATCAATATTATAATATAACAATCATTCTTTAAATTAACTGTCACAACAATCACTCAGCTGATGCGAACACGCGTTCTTGAAGTAGTAGACATAAGCCTAGAGAACATGGCTGCCTTAAGGTACCCTTTCAAGCTTAAGCCCCATTTTCATAAATCACACGATAAACTTTTGGACAATTGCTTGTTAAAATTCCCCAGAATCACTAAAATTGATCGTAAATGAATATTACAAGCTTTATGAGATCTTTTATGCAATACAAATTCAATTCAACACACGAATAAATACATGTTCCATAAGAATAAACTCAGAAAATTAAAATAAAATATAAATAAATTAATTAAAAGTAGATTATTCATAAGAACATAACCTTTTATGCCTAAGGAACATTATCACGCTAAAATAGTAATTATCTCATTAGCATCTTTCCAAACATGATTGTTATAAACAATTAAATTATATTATTAACAGACCTAGTTAGTGTGATTACTGGAACTATCACAAAAAGTCAAATAACTTTTGATTATAAACCATTGTTGTATCTCTCAAAATAAACTAATTATCAATAAAATTTATCATAAAAATATTATTAAAGATAATGAATAAAATCACTGCAGACACTCAGCAGAGCATGTCAAGTAACCTAACGAAAACCCCCACATTATATCTCTTCTTAATTCCAAGATGTAATTTAAAATTATGGAAATCCATAAACCACAAAAATTTTAAACAACCTAAAATAATGCCTTTAATTATTTGAACACAACAAAAGAAACCCCATCTTTTTATCTCTTACCGTTCTCGAGTTATAAATTATTAAAGTTTCACATCCGCCATTTTGAATTTCCTACCCTTTAGACTTACAAAGACCAAATCACTTTTACATTAATATTTTAGTCTTTCATACATTTTAAAGCTGAAAAATTTTGTTTCTAAGCAAAAATTTTAACATTTAATTATTATGATAAAAATGGAATCTTTCATACTCCTAAACACTAGTAACGTTAACGATGATTTTCTATTTAAATTAATTAAATTAATAAACGAGATTGAAAATTGAACATTCACTCCATGAAAGACGAGGATAGTTTAATACCAGTTCATAGAGAGTAAGATAAGGATAGCCACATAAAATCTTAATAAATTAAAATAAAATTAAAAAACGAATAGTTTGAGATAAAAACAATACATACGTGTATAAGGAATAATCGTTAGAATCGTTTGATAGAAAAACATTTACTACATAATCATTTATTTTTGCAACTTACTTTTACAAACAATCATAAACAAATTATTGACTATGTCAATAAGTATTTTTGATTTATACCTCAGATCATATATAATAACTTTTATATAAGTCAAAACCTTGTCACATTTTTAATAAAAGCGCTATAAAATTCCAAGTGAAAAGACACCCGTTATAAAAAAAATGTCCTCTAAGAGTGCAATTAACAAATGTATATATACTCATTAACCGCATCGTTCGAGGTCTTTAAATCTAAACTTGTTATATTTTCTAAACTATGATAACTAAAAATACTCCTTTCACATATTTAAGTAACTCAAATCTTTCTCTCGGAAACAATATGTAAAACATAATTTTTATTAAACGCTTATACCTAATTAATGCATACTTTTGTTGAATCACCATATCTCATAAAACACGGTGACATAAATTTGCCCCGGTACATACGATTTGCCCGTATACATAGACTCTGCAGCAACACACCCATAAAAAATGATAATAACTTTTATCTCCGCAATTGTTTATTTACGAAATATTTATAACAATAAAATAAAGAGTGCTCATAAACAAGATGATATTAGAAATTCAAAACCTCTTAAATAAAGAGAACATAATAATATCAATATGTGAATTAAAAAGTACTAATTTATTTAATTAATAATTTGTTATTAACAAATACATATATTAACAATAAAATTTTCCAATGCTATATTATACTTTAGTGAAAGTTCTGCAATATGTTTCCTATACACTCCCATCAAATTCCCAACCATTTGCGAGATAATAAAAATAATAAAAATCTTAATATATATATATATATAAACAAATTAATTTCATTAATTTCCTGTACTAATGAGAATGCTGACCATTTCTATCTGCACGATATATTATTAACCTGATATTAGAATCATTATTAACACCGCTAACATCACTTTTATTAATATTACTATTAACAAATATATATATACTTACCAAAATTAATATAAATATCGAATGTCAAGCGCCGAAGCATTACTCACGAATTCGAGAAAGATAAAATTGTATTATGCGCAGCATAAGGAACACGAATCCGAGCGAGATGCGAGTATTGTATGATCTGAAAGAAAGAAAGAGAGAGTCAGATATACCATATTAACTATTAGACGAAGAGAGCAATATCTCTTATACTTTAGACATGCTAATAATGACTTTAATTGTACTATTAAATTATTCTACTGTATGTAAAGTATGTCTGAAGAAATTTAAATAATATTCAACATATATTTGCACCTTTTACGATTCAAATATTAAATATTTTCTTCATGATAAAAGTCATATTGAAATTTAATAATGAAATTTAATAATGAAAAGATGTATCGCTCTCAATACAAATCGCCGTTAGACTAGAGAATAAAAATACAATTCAGACGAGTCACCTGTATGACTCATTCGAGTGAATCTAGTCTTCGCATAGACCATATATGGACATGTCGAAGCAGAACGCCACGCATGACCATATAAGGTAATGAATTTCAAGACACCACCCTATGACTCATTGCTGGCAAGCGAGCCATACCCCTAGAAGTAGACTCACATCCGCTAGACAACGTCTTATGACTCATTGTAACGAGGTGCGGTCACCTCCCACTACCGTTTCCAAAATTGTATAAAAGCAGAATCTTTCACCCTCTCGACGGAGAGTGTGGAACGAGCCAGGAAAGGTCACATATCTTATACTTGTTCCATCCTCCCACATAAACCACTTGTATCGTAAAAGTTCTACAATAAATATTGTTGCGTGCGCGCCGCCCGGTATACTT
>NW_020214947.1:0-1910 GCF_003070985.1 Temnothorax curvispinosus | reverse complement strand
GATCGCCATTACGTGAATTGCAACATATCACACCAGATTTGAGAGAAGTGACCTTAAAAATTCTTGTCGATCTATTTTCAAACAAATCCGGTGTTTTTTAAGGCTTTTACATCGAGTTTTGACGAAAAGTCGGCCATCTTGGATCCGCCATTTTGTGATTTGGAACCTATCACACCAGATTTGAGAGAAGTGACCTTAAAAATCCCTGTCGATTTATTTTCAAACAAATCTGGTGTTTTTAAAGACATTGACATCAAATTTTGACGAAAAGTCGGCCATCTTGGACCCGGCATCTTGATTTGTGCAATTGTGCATACGGCTTTTAAAAGTTTTTAGTTCGAGCTGTTGCGAGCGCGCAACGATTAGGTAATTCGATAGGTAGCGACAGAAATCGAATATGACTTCTGCCGAAACTCCTGACGATTGCATCGGACGAGCGATCATCCGATGCAAGTCGACACCGGAACCCGGAGCGCGGACTCCGGAGCGACCGAAACCGCTGACGCGAAGGCCATCGCGAGGCGTCGGCAACGAGAATTCCGCGCTAACTCGGAAGTCCCGAGTTAGCAACAAGACTCGGTCGCAAGACTATAAAAGACCGCCGAATTGGCATGCCAGGCAGTCGGTCGAAGAACAGCTAGCAGTCGCGTCGAAACACCTACGATTTCCTGAAAACAAACCGCAAGGCGGGAACTCAACAAGAAGAGACAACTCGTGTAGAACAAGCCCATTTATTCAATAAAGATATAAGTTGGAAATCGGACGTGTTGATTCACTCCTTTCTCGCTCGCGAGCGGAACTCGATCCCCTTAGCCGATACCCGGCTAACAATATATTATAATAATAATCTTTATTTATGGGCAAAACCCTTTAGTATATACATGTGAGAGAATGTAGTTTATAAAAATTAAATAAAATAGATAAAAATACAAAAATACATGTCGGGACATCCGCCCCCGTAGCTGCTCAGGAGGGGAGGGGGAGAGTAAAGATAGTCAAACTCTTTTACGCACGAGTGCAAGTACCTGAGATTTTGAGATTTGCTTCACCAGATGTGTAGATATACTATTATTGGTGGCGGAGGTATCTCTCAACATGATGCTAAAAAAAAACAGGGATGAACAAATTCTTTGTTTTTTTCCGTGGAGGTACATCCGGCCGAAAATTATTCATGAAAGAGATAAATGTTATAGAATTAAGCACAGATGGTAGGCAGGTATAATTATGACCTGCAATTGCCACATCCTTCGAGGAACTCTACGTGTCGGGACATGGTTTATGTTATCATTCGAACGAAATTTTTTACCAATAAGCAAATAGCTTATTTACTTATTGAGACCCAAAGGGTTTAAGGAATGTCACGTCTCTGTGACGTAAAGTAGAAGAAGAAGAAATGATTAAGAAAAAAGAAAAAGCGATAGAAAAAAAGTATAAAACGATGGAAAATAGTGTTAAAATCATAGTATTATCAAGCAAGCAAGCGAGCGAGCAGTCTTTAAAATCTTTGGATCGAAGGAAATATGGAGCAAGAGTTGTTGGAGCAAGCCGCTCAACTGAATTCGATCGAAGAATTTAGTGCGTAGGAGCAGCGATGCAATCAATATCTCGAAGTGTTGGAAAAACAAAGTGGAAATAAACGACGTCGATTATCAATCAGCGATCAACAGTCGTTGGTGGCTCAAATCGCACGAATCGAAAGTGAAAAAAATTCAGTACGTCAACGTTTCGTGCATGTGGGTGCCGGATACAGTGCGGGTGAGACAGGACTCAGATGGCGCAAGATAGATACGGCTTTCGAAAGCCGCATATTGACTGGTGCGGTAGTCAATACCGATTACATTGAACCGCGAAAATTTCTCTAGGATGCGAGAAACATTGTATTCAATCATGTGCGGAACGTCATACAAGAA
>NW_020214946.1:398-1537 GCF_003070985.1 Temnothorax curvispinosus | reverse complement strand
CATAAGAGCGAGTGATGGTAACACCGAACCTCCGTCCGGTCACAATATATCGTGCCGGATTCGACCGATACGTTGCCGTGGGGACATTACCGAATATAACGTAATGTATATAATGTAATATAATGTATGCAATATATATATGTAATATAATGTATGTATGTATGTAGTATAACGTGGTCCCGGAAGGAACAGTGCGTTTTCTGGGGCCCCCTCCCAGAGTGCTGTGACGGGATATTAATAAAGATATCGCACATGTATTTAGTATTTAATATTTTTTATTATATACTTTATATGTATTACATATTTCAAACACTTTACATGTATCATTTTTATATTAAAAATAAAATCAGTTTGCACGAATTAAATCACATTGTCCTTGTGTGTCCATGAGTTGTGTGATCCATCGAATCCCAGCCATTTCACGTAAACCTCGTCGCCCCTTCTGCGCAGTACTTTCTCCACGAGATAATACACGTCCGGATAAGTCGCGCAATGCAACTCGTACTCGTAGAACGCTCCAGCGACAGATTTTCCACGATAGTCCTCGAGTAGGTAGGTTACGGGATTGGTATGTTGCACTTTAACGATTTTAAACACCTCGGTAGTCCAATTCGGCGTGTATCGGTACCGAGTCGCCCGCTTTGAACTTTGCCGGGCCCGCGATCTTTATCGCGTTGTACACCGTAGCCAAGAGTCTTTCGGCGATCGCGGGGGTAACGTCGACGGGTCGCATGCCGATCGTTCGATGCTTGCGCGCGTTGTAATCCGACACGAGTCGCGATAACGCGTCAAACCATTTGTAAGTTCCATTGAGCGTAAACATTTCCCACATGTTGTTTTTTAACGTGCGATTGAATCGCTCGACGACCGACACCTTCATCACCGAATACGTGGAATAATGATTGATACCGTGTTTTCTCACGAGACGTTGCACGTCGGTGTTGTAAAATTCCTTCCCCATGTCGGTTTGTAGATTACTAGGGCACCTCCCGTTATCTCGAATTATCTCGGCGATAGCGTCAGCTGTCTCGCTGCCACCTTTAGGGTCGATTCAGACACAGCCGTGCCGTATCCGTACCGTGCACGAAACAAAAACATCAGACAAGGATGGAGACAACATTAGACAAGGATGGAGACAA
>NW_020214946.1:0-298 GCF_003070985.1 Temnothorax curvispinosus | reverse complement strand
TTACCCTTGAGCGGCACGGCCCAGGCGTACTTGCTCAACACATCGATGACGGTGATTATGTAGTGGTAGCCTCCGTTGAAACGCGAGTACGGACGCATCTCGACGATATCAACTTGCCACAGGTCGTCGTACCCTCGCACTATGACGTGTCTGCGGGGAAAATTTCTTCTCGCCGGTGCGTGCAATTTGTCCACCAACCGTCGCTTTTCGATATTATTATCCACATCAGTCGATTTTAACGGTCTCATGTTCGGTTAGCGTTTCGTTGGCTGTTCGTAGTCGTCGTTCTTCAGCTGTA
>NW_020214945.1:0-2029 GCF_003070985.1 Temnothorax curvispinosus | reverse complement strand
ATCATCTAGTATTTATCGCATCGCCAATAGCATCGACAGAAATGATCCCGAAGCATTTATGATCTAAAGAATTATTTTTGCGTTACAGAATTTAAAATCTCTGTTTTTAATATTGAAAAAAATGTTTTGTCGTATAGATGGAGTTTCTATGTATAAATCTTACACTTGTAAAAGATTGCAAGGATAAATCCACCATCTTTCCAGCTGTAAGTGTCAACTGTTTTTGCGATATTAACATGATAAATAACAGGGCACGACTATCTTTAGTTTTCATGTCATACCACGCAGAGTTGTACGCCGCAAAACCAATTTCTTTGTTCTATAAAAATGGAAATAATAGAGAAATTTTTGATGTTTTGGTATTCTTTACAATATTTTTTTTTAATTAGATGAAATATTATTTATCATTAACAATTATTACGACAATTATTAGTATTTTATTATAAATATTACTTTATTGCTAACCTTGTTCTTCAGGTATTCTCCAGCAAAGCAAAATATATACACTTCGAGATTTGTTATAGCGAAAAAGAAAAAAGATCTCACTATTTGCTTCGTCGCATTAGGGCTGCCGATTGTCTGCGACATTGCATAACAACGATGTGCGAAAAATTATTAAATATAAAGTTAGTATATAATAAATATATAGTATACATGTATATCATTAAAAATAATATATTTAATTATTATGTCATATTAGTTATTATATATTAGTTATTATATTATATTAGTTATTGTATTAATTGTTATATGCGTATATAAATTAATAACTCTTTAGGATACTTGCATGTAATAAAATGTGAATAAAATTAATAAAAGCATAATTTAGATAGCTGAAGTAAAGTTGAATATTAAAGGGTAAATGGAGATTTAATATTATCATATTATTCGCAATTATATTAGAGAAATACTATATAAGTTTACATTTAAAATAATCTTACTCACTGTTACGACAAGGAAAGCTAGTGTACAGATCATTAACGTGTTTGACACAAATTGCACCAGCGCAATATATGTATAAAGGCTTTCTATATTCTTCGAAAAACATATAATCTTTTTGTGCTTTTCAATAATTTTAGTCGTTGCGGCAGCGAGTGATTCACCTTTACTCGAATTTCCGGAGGGTGTGAGCTGCGTTAACCAATAACGCAAAATATTGATTTGGCCGGCTGTATGTAAGGTCTAAAAATAAAGATCCTATTGTTTAGTTGCCTATGAAATAATCGAAATCCGTAACTGGTTTGTATTCAAGCGGTGCAAAAGGATGCGGAATGGTATTATTAAAATATACGGAAATAGTAAATCGGGTAACATAGATAATTTAACCCAAATTTTAGATCTATTGTGCTGGGCTTTTAAAATGCATACAATATAGTTACTGTATAAATAAAATTTCAAAATTATTGTTCAAATTAAGTTTTTGAGCTTGAATATCGTTTGTACATCCTCAACTTACCAGAATTAATAACAAGGAATTCGTTGTACCAGACGACCAGGCCATCATGAATATAAAACACAATTCTGTTAGTAAAATAAATCTATATGTGCGTTGCGTGTTTACATCGAAAGGAACTTCTATCTTAGTGAGGAAGATTAAGTCCGTCGTGTTACTGGTGACATCGACATTGGCCAGGATGACACCGATACTGAAGCTAACAACTGACATTGTATGAAGGATGAGGATAATTTTTGTAATACGTTCCGACGTTTTAGCTTTGCTTGCTGTCTTGCGCATGCTGATATCGTCATTAGCACAGTCACTCCAATCTTTCTTCATTATTGTTAGCACCTCGATAAATTTTCTGTGGATGATGGTGCTTACCTATTATATTATCGGTCTTAGAGTAATCTTAATTTTCACGCTGTAAACATTCATCTTTTTGGACATTTGTTATTTCCAAATGTCATATATGTAAACCAAACTTTCACATAATTCAACCAAAAAGTTTAATGGGATACTTTTGTAAATTGTTCCCAATTTTGTGTATATACACGTTACTTACGGCTGATTTAACCAAAGCACAAGGCA
>NW_020214944.1:0-1975 GCF_003070985.1 Temnothorax curvispinosus | reverse complement strand
AACGTGCGTGTATATCGAATGACTGTCTGCATAAGCGAAGATAATTACAAATTCGTGATTTGATGTATTACAACTGTATGAAAAAACGATTCTGTAAATCATTTAATTTTGTAATTTCCAAGAGAGCTGTTTCTTTTAAAATTTAGAAAATTTTTCAGCCGTTTAATCCTTAATCGTGCCGTTGGCTACCAGTCACTGCCACATCCCCCTTCTTTAAGAATGAGTGATGTCTCGGGGGTGCACTATTCGAGATAACCTTCTGTCCCGAAGGGCGAAAAAGTTAAGTATATAATTACTTGGGGATGACGAAGCTGGCCGGATGGAACCTCGTAAGAATGTGCTGAGTGTAATTTGAATTAACTGTGGACGTTTTCCGCTATTACTTCTGCTAAGTGCGATCATTTTATTTTTTTCTTTATATATATTTTGTTAAGCATGTATTTTGTAGCGACATAATATAGATGAGATATTACTTCGTGATCGAATATACAGATAAAGAATTATGCTATACTTGTAAGTATTATGCGTAAATAAACTTCTATGAGATAAAAAAATTTAATTAGTGATGGTATTAAGTGAGAAGAATGACAAAGTGATTTCTTAAACCACTATTTGCTGATGTTTAAGATCGGTTAATTAGAAAATTCCAACCAAGAGAGGGTATAAAAGTGACGATCGAAGCTCGATATTAAAATGTAAATAGTTGGGGTCGCCAAATTGACAAATGAAAAAGAGATCTGGGAAAAAGTTTTTGACCCATTGTTCAATTCCATCAACCCTCTCCGATGTCTACCCCGAAGCCGTTTTCTCTCGAGAATAACCGTGTCCATCAGACGTCTCGTTATCGTGGCTCGGGCAAACGCGCTGCGGAATTCTTTTTCGGGAGACTTTATGCTTAATGAAAATGAGCGAAATTGTAGCATCCCTAAAACGCATATAACGTATTCAAAAGTACTAAAATTACACGTTTAAAAAGCAAGAAAGCTAAGATAATTATGTCAGTATATATAAATAAGGTATAATTTTGTAACCACGCGCAGTCTAGACGCAAATTTTAGAGATATTTTGGGTCGTGCAATTTGGTGCATGAAGAATCTACAATCGTATTACGATCCACTAATAGGTTACTTTATAACTTTTATTTCTGTCATTTTTCTGTTTTTTTTTTAAATATATTTTTAGTCAGGGCAAATCGAAAGACAAATAAACTTTCAGCTTTTTTAAAATACTAGACACTACAGACGCGCGCTACGCGCGCGCTATTTATCTTTAACATTTCACTATTAACCCTATTATACACAACTGTCAAAATATACAATGACAGCTGCAAATGAAGTAAGCGCAGCAAGAAAACCAATCGGCATCGCGGAAAAGCGGCAACAATAAACTTCACATCTCCTTTTTAGAAAAGGATCTAACGCACTCTTGTCAAACATTTTCCTCTCGTTTCGTCTTTTTGTCTACATGACATTACTAGTCATTTACCCACTTTATATAATTAATCATTTCTCTGTCTAGATTTTTCACAAACATCTGTCATATATGTCGCGGTAAATGTGAATTTTGTATCTATTCAGAGATTGCTCCTATTTTTGTTTGTATACTTGTGAAAATATAAACCTTGCACTCGATTCTGTCGTACAATACTTTGATATAGACAATGATTAAAAAAAAAAAAAAGAAAAAAGAGAGAAAGAAAGGATCTCTGGTGACGAGGCGAAAAAAGTGGATACCTTATTGTAACAACGTCGGGAAAAAGCTCTATTGGTGCAGTGTAATTTTTGGCTTTCTTTCTCTCTCCCTTTTTTTTTATTACACGCGTTGAGGCTTTACACGTGCATGTCCGCGCGACCGTTGGACATTCGCACAAATTAGCAACTTGACAGTGAGCTCTCGCCGACATATTATGAGATCCAGGCCTATAAATGTTTAATGTGCAGGCTTAATTGTGCTTTTGAATCAAGGCGCTTTGGAT
>NW_020214943.1:0-6819 GCF_003070985.1 Temnothorax curvispinosus | reverse complement strand
AACGCTGCAGAGCGAAATTATTCCACCATAGAAAAAGAGTTACTCGCGATTGTATATTGTGTCAAACACTTTAGACCGTACCTGTACGGCCGCGAGTTTCGGCTAGTAACAGATCATAAACCACTTGTTTGGTTGCATTCAGTAAAGGATCCATCATCGCGTTTGGTCCGATGGAGATGGAGATTGAAACTCCTAGAGTACGAATATCACACTGATTATAAAGCAGGCAAAGTCAATGCGAATGCAGACGCTCTTTCCCGAAATCCGATCCAGCAGCAAATCCTCCCCCTTACCAAAGTCACAGAATCCACCGACTCAGACGAGTCGATATTATCTCCAAACCGCGTGCCAAGAAGTGGCGACACACCTCGCCCGACGCGGATTCTCCCAAGGATACAAAGGACACCCCCGCAGTGGGAGAAAAAGAAATCATTGGAAGTAACGTGCCAAGCAGCAAGGATGAGGATTTAAATGACGACGAAGAACATAAAAATTCCGATCCTGGCATAGCATTGGACGACAGCGACACAGATGACACTAGTAGCGCATCGGAGATCTTCGATAACCCGAACGAGCCATTCGATCCGCAGCCCGCAAAGGCCAAAATCACGAAAATTAAAGATCACTTCCTGTCGCGAAGAGATAACTTAGTCGTATTCATCTCGCAGCAGGGGGAACCGTGTGATCTCGGCGGTAGGATGATGGTGGAACAAAAAAGACTGCCGACGATAGTAAATCAGGAGCTCGGCCGAGCCCGAGTAGTTACACAAGGCAAGTCAAGGATCATTGCACTGCCAATTAAAACTAGTGTCTCGGAGGATACGCAGAGGAAATGGGTGACGGAGGCCATCTCATCCCTCTTTGATGTGTGTACTACACTGGACCTGGCAACGGTCTCTATATGCAAGGGGGGACGGCGTGCCGTTCCCAAAGTTCCGACGAATACTAGAAGATGCGTTCCGGGGCAGCCCTACTCGCGTCCTGGTATGCAAAAATCATATCATGATGCCATTAGACGCCGAGAAGTCTGGGATCCTGAGAGAAGCTCACGCCTCAGCGATTGGAGGACACAAAGGAGTCACTAAGACGTACCGAAGACTCAGGGAAAAATATCATTGGCAAGGGATGAAGAACGATGTACAGGAGTTCGTTCGAAACTGCAGAAACTGTCAATTGAAGAAGCTGGTTCGCGTCAAGACCCGACAGCCGATGGTGCTCACCGATACCCCGGGAGCGGCTTTCGACAAGATCTCCATGGACATTATGGGACCCCTACCTATCACGAACACAGGATACTCCTACATCCTCACAATCCAGGACCTCCTCACCAAATATTCCTTAGCCATCCCCCTGAAACAAGCATCCGCGATTGACGTAGCCGACGCATTCGCCAAAGACTTTATCTGCGTGTACGGAGCCCCGCGGGCATGGCTCACGGACCAGGGCAGTCACTTTATAAATGCGCTCATGCGCAATATTGCTAAAAAATTCCGTATTGCGCAATACAAAACCACTGCCTACAGGCCACAGTCAAATGGCTCGATAGAAAGATCGCATCACGTACTATGGGAGTACTTAAAACAATTCTGCGAAAGAGATAACTGGGATGACTACCTGAAATTCGCGACCTTTTCTTACAACACTAGTGTACACGAGGGCACACTATACACCCCCCACGAGCTAATTTTCGGGAAAACCGCGCGCGCCCCGTCAAGCGATTCGCCTCTGGAAGGGGAACCTAACGAGACTTACGTCGAATACCTGGAACAGTTATTCGAAAAACTGCGCGAAACACAAGGGAATGCGCGCGGAAACCTCGGCCGAGCCAAAAAGCGATCCAAAAATTACTACGATAAAAGAATGAACGCGCGCACCTTTAAAACAGGAGATCGCGTCTACCTCCTTAAAGAGCCGAGCCGAGGGAAGCTAGACGACCAATACGTAGGCCTGTACAAAATAACTGAAACTTTAGGAAGTAATAATGTTAGGCTCCAAATAGGAAATAGGGTTAGAATAGTGCATGCAGACAAATTAAAACTCGCTGAGCTAAGATCATAGGAACTAAGAAATCCCCACCATTGTACTCCCTCCTCCCGTAGCATTAAGGGCTAGTATATAAGAACGACGTAGCGACCACCAGTCACAAAACTGGTCGAGCAGCACACCCAACACCATCATGGAGCCATTGACAGTGACACTCATCCTGGCGGTACTTAGCGCGCCTGCGCGCGGCCTCCTGGGCTTTGACTGCAGAGGAGAGGGACTAAATGTGACAACATTGTCCCTAACGGATATCGGAGACTGCGAGCTGGAAGATCTAGAACCGGTCACCGAGGAGACATGTATTCAGCATTTACAACTAAGCGAATTCGACCACACCACCGCGGTCTAATGCAAAATCGAGATAGACCGCGATATAAAATATTGTGGATGGTCCTTCTACAATTCAGCCGTGCAAGGAGGAAAATACGAATACATACGGGAAATCTCAGGGGATGCCTGCCGAAAAATGCAGGATACTGGAACCCTATTCTTGGGAGGAGCCAGCGGAATGATAACCGGCATTAAAGTAAACGCCACTACCACCCGCGCTATTACAATGGCCGGATCACTCACCATGAATGGTAAATGCGAGGGAACGCAATATAGTGACCCCTTGGGCACCTGGAACAACGTGTTTGTACAGGCAACGGTGAGAATAACGACGCGACGGATGGAAATGCCTGTAAAACATGCTACGAACGAAGTAGTGCTACCCTCTGGCACCCGCTGTCCAGCCATGGAAGGCGAGTGTTACGACGCCGACGGGACAATGACATATTGGAAGACGTTGCCGACCGATTCTTGCCAGTTCAACAAGTACGACGTGCTCTACGAGGGAAACGCCCACCGAGTCTCGCCTAAACCTACACAGAAGGAGACCCCGGTCATCTACACCTTGACGACAAGGGACATCTCCTTCGCTCTGGCCAAAACCACGGAGATAAGCCTCTGCGGCTACAAGATAATACAAACAGAGCATCCAAAATTATTCATTCTCGAAACCAAACCAGGGCAAACTTTCAAAATTCAGGCGGGAATATCGATCGACAATCTAGACATCTTCACGTATGTGAACAGCAAGTTCATATACGTTGAAAAACACATGAGGACGCAGTTGACCCAACTCTACCGGGACATCATGAGTCAAAAGTGCGCCCTGGAGAAGCAGGTGTTAGAGAACGCCCTGTCTCTTGCTAGCATCGCCCCCGACGAAATGGCGTATCGAATCATGAAGGCGCCGGGTTACACAGCTATTACAGCGGGCGAAGTCATTTATATAGTGAAATGCGTGCCAGTCGCATGCAAAATAAGGCAGACGGAGAACTGCTACAGTGAGCTGCCCGTCTCGCACAATAATGTATCTTACTTCCTGCTCCCGAAATCTCGAGTGCTGATCAAGGGCGGCACAATTCGAGATTGCAACGAACTCCTACCATCAATGTATAAGGTAGATGAGGCGTGGTTTAAATTAATGCCGCGCCCGGTGGAAGCATTAGCCCCACCTACGATTCAGCCATTAACGAAACCACAATGGAAGTATGTAAACCCATCCAACCTCGCCACGAGCGGAATATATTCCACACGAGATCTCGACCGCCTCCGCGACCACATTATATTCCCCATAGAGAAACCACCGATGCTAAATACATTGGTGCAGGGAGCAATGGGCCATGACATCCCACGCGGTTATGTTTCGCTGCATCACCTGCTGAACGAGGAATCGCTGGAAAGGATTGCGGAAAGCACTGGACGACGCCTATGGAATGGATTCGTCACATTCGGCTCAGCGAGTGCCGGAGTGCTGGCCATTATTCTCCTATTCCGCCTGGTCAAACTAGTGATCGACTCCATCATCAGAGGATATGCGCTTTACTCTGTCTATGGATGGAGCGTACACCTGCTGGGAGCAGTATGGAGCTCAGTCACGCACCTGCTCCTGCACCTTAGCAACAGGAAAGACACCCCCACCAAAGGAACCGATCCTGAGGCACCGAAGCTCGAGACGACCACCTTCATCCCCGACAGAGAGCCCAGTACCAGCAGCGGTATCAGAGAAATGGACTACGGCGAGCTCAGGAAGTATTTACGCGACAATAACTCGTAAGAAAATAAAATGTAAGATTACCACACCCTAGTAGTTAAGTATACCTTATGTAGGATAAAATGTAGGAATATCGTCCTACATTTTCAAATAGGGGGGGAGGTGTTACGTCCACCCTCTCATACGCCCGGAAAATTTGAAACCTTTTTAGATTGTAGGAAGACTTTAGTCAGACCTTACTCATAAGAACAACGACTTACCGATAGTAGGATTACCACCGAATAAGTTACCATACTTACTAGCATGACTTACCGATAGTAGGATTACCACCGAATAAGTTACCATACTTACTAGCATGACTTACCGACAATAGGATTACCACCGAATAAGTTACCATACTTACTAGCATGACTTACCGACAGTAGGATTACCACCAAATAAGTTACCATGCTTACTAGCATGACCTACCGACAGTAGGATTACCACTGAATAAGTTACCTCACTCACTAGCGGGACTTACCGACAGTAGAATTACCACCAAATAAGTTACCACACTAGCGATAAGTCACGACCTGCGCGATAGGCCTAACCTACCCACTAGCATTTAAATATAGAAGATAAGTCACGATATACGCAATAGGCTTGGCCTATTCCAATAATGTATATACAACGAATAAGTCGCAATGCCCACAAGGGTTTAGCTATAGGAATTTCCCCGCAAACGCTTCCTTCAAGTAACGCAAACCTAAACCTTCCCAGACCCTTCCTGAAAACTCAGGCCATGACCATATAAGGAGAGAAATCGAAAGCGGAGCCGATGACGCAACTCAACCCTTCCACTCAGGCAACAAAAGGAAGAAAACTCAGGCCATGACCATATAAGGAGAGAAATCGAAAGCAGAGCCGATGACGCAACTCAACCCTTCCACTCAGTCAACCCTTCCACTCGACCACCCCCGCCATCGGGAAAACAGGAATATAAGGACGAACATCCCAAGGGACGCTCTCAGTTCCCCGGAGTCCTACCTCGATCACGGACTCTCCAGTTAAGTAACCACTGAATCCTTCTCGAGTCTCTCTAAATCCAGAACCTTCCTATTTCCACATCGAGAATCTTCCTATCTCCACGTGCGTTACCAAACCCAGAGCCTTCAGCTCTCTCACTACATATAGAATTACGCGTCATATAGAAATACGCCATACGTTCGTTCCACTCGACAATTATATAAATATATATATATGTATTCTTGATTGTAATCTTGTTACTTTTGTAATCATATGTTAGCTCATAGATGTCCTATGTAAAATTATCGTAATATACAATCATTTTTATACAATATCTTACTCTACAAATTCTTACACCTCTTCGCACATCCTCCACTGATCCCACTTACACTACATCCACACACGAGCCCAGTGCCGTACGAGCGGCACGTCTCCGCCTGTGGGTATTCTAGTAATTGCAATAAGGCATCCGAATCACCGGTCCTCCCCTTGTGCCACATCTGCGTACGAGGCAGTGCCGTACGAGCGGCACGCTACCGTCCGTGGGTGTCTGGAGAGGGGCAGTGCTGTACGAGCAGCACGCTTTCTCGCCACGAGCAAGGAGAGTCAACCGAAGCGAATTTGTCTTTTAACCTCAATCAGTAGTTAACAAATGCCCAAGACGCGACGAAGCGGACTCAAGGTACGCACCCGCAGGCTCAACCGCCTTTTGTTCGGGACCCCTCCGAATCCATTGTTAGGAGTCCTTTCCGATTACGCGCCCGATCCTGAATACGAAAAGTATTTCGTCGCGAATTCCGCGTGCAAGGCGGATGCGAGACCAAAACTCGAAAACGTAACTTCAGTGCGCAAAATTAACGTTAAAAGTATACAATACATCTACGTTCCACTGGACAAGGCCGAGTCTCGAGCAGATTACCAAGCATTCCGGAAGGCCCAGAACTATCGGCTAACCCCGATCACCTTCACACCGGAGAGAGATTCCGACAACCCACCACCAGTTCCATCTTGGGAATTCATCGCTTCAATCAAAAAGGACGACCCCCGCCGGATCCGCCTGATCCAGCGCCGCGCCGAGATTCTACACCTGTGGTTCGACGCTTTACCACAAAAACACTGGGGCACCGCGGACCACCCATTGGAACTCGACTAAAGGTAAGTGACGACGCCCCTAGGCGCTAAGCAAACGGCATGAGCGAGCCGCGCACGCAACGCCCCGCGCGCCGACTAACCCCATTGGCCTCTAGAATTGCGCGGCGGAATTGGTTATCGCGCGCCGTGTGTGTCTTTACCATCTGCCATCAAAATCGTGATAGCAAACACTACCTCTGTGAAGAGTGTTTTCGAGACCTAACGGGCCCACAACGCCGCCAGCTACGACTGCTTAGTCCGCCATTATATGCATATCGGTTACCGATACAAAGTCGAAGAGTGCGATTCGTGCGACGTCGTAATCGGAGAAATCCAGAGCCCCTCCGCGTGTACCACGTGCTGTGAAATATTCTTTAACGTAAAACGTTCGGTGGAACACGAGGGAGGAGACCAATATTTGGAACGCGAATCTACGATAATTGCCATTTCCCAAACTAGAGTTTAGCACCCCATTGTTCATGTGCCCCGGACATCCAGTAAATCGGCAGCCTCCGGAGGTAGTTTCACCCCCTAGCCCTATCAGAGCATGGTTAATGACGGGAATCTGTGTCTGGTCGTTGTTTTTCCAAAATAAAACT
>NW_020214942.1:0-4828 GCF_003070985.1 Temnothorax curvispinosus | reverse complement strand
ATCAATTTAGCCTCAGACGAAGTTACAACAAGGCCATGCATCGATTTTGGGGATGAGATTGTACATGTGGAACTAAGTTCTTGTGATCAGCAGAAGTCTTCAGAAAAAGCGTCAGCTGAAGTTGAGGTGTCAATGTCAGTTAATGACAGAAGCTACTTGACATTCGCTATTGATCAGAAGGTTATTATATATGAAGGTGAGTTACTAATTGTCAAAGTTCATTAATAACTTTTAACCTTAGATTAAGTCACTTTTCGAGCGATCAATATTCTGCTGTAATTGAAACAATTCCGAAATTGATTTTGTTAAAATTAAACGTTGCTTATTTTGATACAAGTACTTGAATCGCCTTTAAAATTGTTTATTTTTGTCAAACTAATTTCTATGTTTATTCCTTGTCATTTAAAATTTGTTTGTCTATTCTTTTTCTAAATTAAATTTTTTTATTACTTTTTATATACACTATGCTAATAAGGGAAGACATTTTACAATGTTGAAATAATCCAAACGGATACGAATAATAACTGTTGGGAGAAGACTTTGAACGAGCAATAAGTTCCCGCCCTTCTAGAGGGCAGCCCCCGGTTGGCGGCGCGACTCGGCGCACTACGCGTGCGTGCGGGCATCAGTGGTGCTCACAAGAGCCTCGATCACCATCGTGTTCAGACGTGTCGGTTACGGTTTAAGTTACAGAGTGTGATATACTTATATATAATAAAGACAGTATTCAGAGTGTACAAAGACCAAGATTGTTGTGTTCCCTGCTCATCTCACCACATTTCAAGTCGTCCCTGATTATATTTCCAATAGGTTATGGGCCCAGGGCACGATTCCCCTGCGTGAGGAACATAGCACGAAAGTGTATATACGAAGTGTGTGAGACGCCGGCGAAGGGCATAGAAAGAGATAGAAGCATTTAGAAGATTAGAGAGTGAGTAAACAATATTCCTCGTTGCTGACGAGCAAAACGAGAGAATTCTCAGTTAATAAGAATGTTCGTTCGATAAATACTGTTACAAGGAGATAGATGTTTTTGCCATTTTTCTCGAGAAATAGAAATAGAGGTAATAATGGTAATAAGAGAATTAGAGAATAGATGTGTAAAGTGTAATAAAGAAGTAGAGAATAATGAAGAAAAAAGAGATAGAAAAATGCCGCTTGGTAGCAAGTCGGCGACGTGCGCGTGCAAGTCCGATCGTGAACGGCGAGAGTCATTTCTTTTAGCGCGCGGAATTTTTGGCGCGCGGAAGTCCGATCGTAGACGGCGAGAGTCATTGTTTTTGGCGCGCAGAACTTGTTGCTGGGCACGCACAAACACATAATCGATTTCGACTAACAACATGGCATCGATGCTAGATGGCTAGATTACGATACATGTAAATGTATGCGTATGTATAAAAACTCTATATGACTCTATATGAGTATATTTTTTTTGAAATCGATATGTATCGGGTCGGTAATTGAGCATGACTTGCTGTGCGGTGTAGCTTGATTACTGTTTAGGGAAGCCGCGTAAATTTGTATGGGCCCCGTGCGTGTGCGTGATCAACCCGAGCTCCCATAGATCTTTTCAGCAGTGCTGGGGATCGCAACGGACAGTGGTGTGCGCGTGCGGATAGTTCTGCAGAGGCGCGTGGTTTTCTCGCTTTGGGGTTATTGTGAATTGCAGTGCGTTCTATATAGCCTCATAAGCATTAAATTTTTATCGCTGAAAGAGATCTAGTGATAGAAATTGTAAATTATTATTTGTCAATACGAATGTTGGTTTATCTTGTCAAAAGAGGAATGCTAATGTTCAGTTGATATTTAAATTCCGATATAGATGGAAGAAGAAAAAAGCCAAGATGCGCTGGTCGACTACGACAGCGATAGCAGCTTTATCACGGTAATAGATAGAGAAGCAAAAGACAAGAAGGAGACTGAAGCAAAGGGTGCAATCCCGAAACGCGGCAAACCAAAAATAATAGAAAACATAGATGTGAATAGAGAATGGGCTGAAAATCGTCCTGTACTACCTATAGGGACAAAGATACTTTACGAGAAACAAGAAAAGATGGTTGAGAAAATGGACAATTCGATGCAGATGCTGGATAAAGTAATGAAAAAGGCCACCGAGATGATGGAGAATATGGTGGAAGTCTCCCGTTTAAACTTAGAGAAAGAAAAAGTTAAACTTAGACGTTTAGAGGTGAGCAATAAAGATACCCAAAGTTCAGTAGAAAACAGTAAACAAACGGTTAAAGAACTAGAGGTAGAGTCTAAAAAGAGAAAATTAAATGAAATAACAGTCTGTTCAGCCGAAAAAGATAGGAGTTTAGAGACAATGAAAAGAGCTATAGAATTGGAATTGAATAGTCAAAGGTTGCATATTAGAAGAGAATATAAGCTGACGCAAAAATCCAACTTTGATCTTTGGATGGATTATTTAAAATCTGAGTTAATGAATAACGAGTTGTTAGACGTAATAGATTCAAACATTAAGTCCAGAAAATCTCTCCGAACTAAAAGTTGCCAAGAGAAAAAGTCTAGTTAGAGATATAATAATCAATCATTTAGATGAAAACTATCATAAAAGGATTCTACATGAAAAAGATCCGAAAGAAATTTTGAAGAAATTGAGAGGATATAAAAAGAGTGAAGTAAACGTTACTCATGCATCGGTACGAGCTAAACTCTATCAAATTAAAATGAGAAAAGACGAAAAAGTAAGTGATTTTTGTGAACGCTTTGATTCAATAATTAGAGAATATGAATCATGTGAAGATGCGGTACCCCTCGCAGAACAAGAGATTAGATCTGCACTTTATCAGGCTGTGTCAATTAATGTACCAGAGCTGAGGAATGTAGATTTAATTAGAAGACAAACTAATCTTAGAGAAATGAACATAGATGAAATAAAGTCTTTTATGATGCAGTTAGAAGCAGAGACTAAAAACGAGAATAGAGAAAAATTAGAGAAACCCGAAGTCAGGGTACAGAGGGCTGCTGCAGAAGAGAACATGAAACAAGTGAAATGCTACAGATGCAACCGAATGGGTCATATGGCAAAGGACTGTCCACTAATAGAATTTGGTGCCTGGTTTTGTTACTACTGCCAGGAAGTACGAGGTCACAAGGGTGATAATTGTCCGAGTGCCGAAGCCCAGGCGAACAGAGCTAGAGGAAAAAGGTATTTAAATAAAACCGTTAATAAAAACAAAGAAAAAGAGTAGATTTGTGCAAAAAGGCACAAAAAGAGTAGATAACAAAGGGAAAATAACCAAGATACAACCAGCTGAGAAACCTATATCAACGAAAACAGCAAATGAAGGAGAATCAGAAGAAGGTAAATAATACATGGTTAAATTAATAGAAGATAGAGATAGTTCAAAAGAGGTAGTCAATTTTACTGCAGATTCGGGTGCTACGGATCATATTGTGAATAAGAATTTTATTCTGTCAAAGTTTGAAAAATGTAAAGATAGAGTTATTAAATGCGCGAATAAAAATGAGCTTGCAAACATTTCAATAGATGGTAAAGGAGATCTTACGCTAATAACGAATGAAAAAGAAAAGAGAGTCATTAAATTAACAAATGTAATTGCAGCAAAGAAAGTATCCAAAAATTTACTATATCTAAGAAAGTTGGCTGATGCAGGATTCAGTATTTATTTAGATAATAAAGTGTTTAAAGTTTACAATAAACTGACAAATAAAATAGTTTTTAAAGGAATTTACAGATGTAGAGCAGAAATTGTTCCACATAGTGAGCTTCCTGAACAATCGCAAGCAAACATTCAGACCAATGAATTATCAATTTCGGAGGGTGTGGTATTATTATTCGTGAACGATAGTTGGCAAAACTAGTTAGTTAGTTATATTTATTTCTCAAGCTTGGTACTATTGTTAATGAGCGACTTGCACGCCTCTCGTGCTAGATTACATAGCGACTTACTCAGAAAGATATCTAAGTTATTATACCGACTACTCACTGGATTTCCTGTTTGTAAAAGCCTTAATAAAGAAGGTTAATTAACACTACAGAGGGAGAGTTAAATGAGAGGGATAATGTTGGCTCTGCGATTGGGAGGGAGAATGAAGGAGAGCTCACAAATGTGAACGAAAATATAGAACACAATAATGCTGAACTCGATCAAGTCATTAAGTTAGAAGATATACAGACAATAGAGAATATAGAAGAAATGTGTGAAAGCTCAGTAATTGAAAAAGTAAAGAAACTAGAGAAAATAAATGAAATGATGTTATGGCATGTTAGATTAGGTCATGCATCGTTAAACTATCTAAAACAATTACAAAAAGTAGAAAAAAGATTAGAGAATGTAAAGTTTGATAACTTTATATTAGAGTGTGAAGTATGTATAATGGCAAAGATGGCAAAACTGCCGTTTAAAGAAAACAGAAATAGAGCACAGAGACCACTACAGGTAATACATACGGACATCATAGGTCCAATAAAACCTACATCCTATCCAGGACAAAAGAGGTTTATAATCACTTTTATAGATGACTATTCTAGATTAGCAAAAGCCTACTCTCTGAAAACAAAAGATGAATCGGGAGAGGCTCTAGAGAAATATCTTATATCCGCCAGAAATCTACTAGGAAAAGAAGAAAAGCTATGCTATGCAAAGTCAGATCAAGACAAGGAAGTTGCAGAAAGGTTCAACAGAACGTTGAAAAAGAAAGTAAGAACATATATGCTCGACTCGGGATTACTAAAGAGTATGTGGGAGTTGGCAGTTGACGCTGCTGTGCATGCGTACAACAGATCTCCACATAAGACTTTAGAGTATGAGATCCCGTTGAAGAAGTTTTCATCAGAAACAAG